>NC_090401.1:17268619-17404085 GCF_036365525.1 Heterodontus francisci | reverse complement strand
TAAAGGGGGACAAAGAGAGAGGGAGGACAGAGAGGGGGAGCAGAGAGAGAAGGAGAGAGAGTGATCAAGATCACCCCGACAGAATAACATCTATCCTGAATATTGTGCATCACTACAAGTGTGTGGACAAACATTGACTACTTGTGCAAGCAAAAAAATGCGAGGTATCTCTCTAAATCAGTGTCCAACATAGTGACCAGAAAGTAAGTCAATAAATTAGTCTTCTCATCTAAAGCTCCTCCTCAAAAGTGCACCTTTGTTGTTGTTTTGATTAATACTAAGATAAATTTTAATGCCTTTGGCTTTCTAAAATTGTCTCATCGGCCCCCCATGTAAGACAAAAATTGTAATGTGGTCCCCCTCGCGAAAAGGTTGGACAACCCTGGTCTAGATGATGTGTTCAAGTCTCCAGAATGGATCTTGGGACCCACAATCTTCTGACTCAGAGAGGGAGAGCCCTACAGTGTAGGTCTGTGTGTGTGAATGAATTCTCTCCCTCTTCTGTGTTGCGTAGGCTTTAATCAATCCCCTGATTTATTCCGTCTCCAGCAAATGTAGTGTCTGCTACCTTGTAGCAGATGCACTGTGTTAGTGTAAATGAGTAGCACCAACAGGCAGTGTATCCTGTAGGATGGATAGCAGGGAATACCATTTCCAGGCTTGAAGGCTGACCGACAGCTGTGACCTTTCCTGTGTTGGCCAAGGTTGATTTGTTCCTGGTTAACTGAGGAGGGTACAGACCTGGGTCAGTGCAGAAATATCACGCAAAATCAGCCAGCAGAACACAACATACCCCTCTGTCTCCAGACACTTGCTGCTGACACTGTATTTTAGCCACTGTTAATGAAATGCCAGGAGTACAACTCCTGCTTGAACAGGCATATCACAAAATGAAATAACTAAGAATTCTACAGCCATCACTACATGCAGGGAATCTTCAGAATAGGGAGTAGAGAATCATCAATGTCAGAAAAGCTGGGTGCAAAGCTAGCCTGTACTTACAGTAAAAGCTCCCTCATCCATGCCAGCCATCTCCTGTAATCCCGTGGTAATCTCCAAAATCAGCTTTATCCAGCATCAGTGGAAATTCAAACTCTGTGTCACTTTCACTAACATCTCATTCAGTCCCATTCCTCTACAATCCATTTTCCTGTATCCCATTTAGTCCTCTTCACTTCACTTCCCTTTCCTACTCAGTCCCATTTCTTTTATCTGATTCAGTTTGCTTCTCCTCCATTCTATTTCCATTCAGTTCCATTCCTCAGATCCCATTCTCATTCAATCCCATTCCGGTGCATGCAGCACCCTTTCAGTCTCAGTTATGGCTATTCCTTTCCCACTCAGTCCTATTTCTCACCTTCCATTTCTGTATGTTTCCTCTCCATTTTATTCCCAAGTAGCTCGATACCCTGTTTCCCATTCTTGTTCAGTCCCAATGCTCCACCTTGGTTCCAATTCCCATCCCTTCAATTTCTATCCAGTGTGTAGCTGTGCTTTCCTTTTCATTCAAGCTGATCCACCTCCATTCCATTCACTCGACTCCTCTTTCCCATTTATCCCTATTCCCCTGCTTCCCATTCCAATTCTGTCACATTCCCTTACTTCCCATTCAGTCCAATTCCTCTGCCTCCCTTTTAATGTAGTTCCTCTTGTTTCCTGTTCCCACTCAGTCCTATTCCCATCTATCTCATTCATCTCCATTTCTAATGCTCCCAGTCGTATTCTCATTCCCATTCCTGGTCGTTCCTGTACCTGGCTTTGGAGAGGATTTTATTTTCTTCCGGCTCAGGAATGGGTCCTTGAGGAGCTCCCCGGCTGTGGCTCGTTTGTCAGGATTGGGCTCAAAGCCACGCAGAAGGAAGGCTTTTGCCTTGAGGGACATGGACTCTGGGATCTCCGGGTGGATTTTAAACATTCCCACCTGCAGACAAACAAACAGGGAGTCAAATACAAAGTAGGAAATGGTGCACTAGTGAAAATAGAGGCATGAAATAGGGCAGAAGAGCTCAAACTATTACACTATCAATCGGAGTCATTAAGCCACTATATTTGACAATATCGCTTCACAATCATGTGCTGTGAATGGTAGAAATGGTAGCATTGTGCACCATTGTCCCACCTAGTCATTAACACCTGCCAGTGCTACTTCAGAGTGCACACACAGGGTCCGTGCAGGAGTACGTAGGAGGTCTTCACCTTGTTGTTCCATAATTCATCCAGATACTGGAGCCATGACTGCACTAGGTGAGAAATCTTGTCTGAAAACCAACATTCTGGTTAGTCGCCTCCAGGATTGATGTATTTTAAACTGGATTAAAAAAGTAATTGTCCTGGGTGTAATTTGCCATTAAAGGCATCAACCTCCCTCCCTGCCACTTGTTTCTCCTTTCTCTCCCAAAATAGCTGACACCAAATAGGGTACAGACATATAGGCACCCCATTCAAATCACCCTTTCCTGTGAATGCCTGGAGAGTAAGCTTTACTGGAATATTCATCCATGGGAGGATGTCACAGCCAGGGCAAATTCTGCCCTCACAAGATGCACGCACCATATAGCCAGGGTCATAGGGAGTGAGGCCTTTGTTGATATTTCCCCAGAGATCCAAACCTTGCCCTTTTGCTCACCTCTGCTCTATACAATCAGCCCTACAGCAACCACAAACATGCACACAGTCAGTTTTGTTACCTTAAACATAGCAGCCTGGGGCTCCCCCAGTTCGAAGAAGGGTGGTTTTCCTGTGGCCATTTCAATGACGGTACAGGCCAGCGACCAGATATCTGCGGGCATCCCATAACCTCTTGGCCCTTTGTCAATGATCTCAGGGGCCATGTACTGAAGGGTTCCTAGGGTATGAAGAACACAGAAAAACTGACAGAGACCAATCCTGCTGACACCGACATCAACACTGAACCCCAACGAACACCAACTCTGTCGACACCGACCAACCCCAATACTGAACCCCAACTAACACTGGCCCCACCAACACCAAGGCTGACAGTCACTCTCTGCCTCTCTACCTTACCACCCAGTCACACACCTGTGAATGTTTCTGTACAAGGATTGATTCCTGCAAGCCTCTTTGATGTCCCAAAGTCTGAGATTTTCAGCACTCCACTGTATGTGTTTATCAACACGTTGTCTCCCTTTGAAGATAGACAACATTACTTTAGTAAAAAACAAAGGTAAAATTGTAGTCTTGCACTGCTGTTAGTGATGACACATGTGAGAATGAGGTGCTGAACACCACAAGTGAGAGCTGATCAAATACTGCTCACCAAACTGGCAGCTTCCCCCACCATTAAGTTATCGTAAACCTCCCCATCCACACTGCAGCCCATTCCCTCAAACACTGTGTGGATCAATCACCTATAGGTTAAAAAAATACCAATGTGCATGGCAATGTGACACCTGATCAACATTTGCTGTCCTCACTGTAGAACATCCAGCACTGTGAACATCAGGTAAAGTCTACTTAGCAGGACCTAGCTGAAAATTGGGGTCGCACCTGGAAGGAGTGTTTTGAACTCTGGGCAGCAGTGAGGGAGGTGCTGAAAGGGCATGTGTTGCATCTCCTGCAGGGCAGGAAGGGGCTGGGCAAGGGTGTCTGGAACAGAAGGTGGGGGCTGATGAAAGAGTGAACCAACGGATCACACAGGGAACCGTCTCCCCAGAAATCAGAGAGTTGAAGGTGTTAATCAACGGTGAGATCGCACAGTGCGTGGTGGGTCAGGTGGAAGATGAAGATGTGAATGCGGAGGCTGGTGGGGTGGACGGTGAAGAGAAGGTGAATGGGAGAGCCCTAGTCAAGGGTGTGAGTGAAGAGGGAGGGGACAGAGGAAATGGGAGGGAGCAGCAGCAAAGGATCGGTCAGACCTTTGTTATTCGCATATTCCTTCATCTCTTTAATGCGCCCTTGGACATGACTGTAGTGACCTTTGACACAGAATCATAAAAACTGCAGAAGAGGCCATTCAGCCCATCATGCCAGCACTAGCTCTTCGAAAGAGTAGTCATGCTTCATCCCTCATCCTCACATTTGGCCATAACCTTGTAAGGTCCTCACCCTCACACACCTGACCATGTCTCTCTCGAAATTATTTATGGAAGCAGATTCCACCACATTTTCAGGTAGAGTGTTCCAGATCCCAACAACTCTCTGAATGAAAAACATTTCCCCTCATCTCCCCTTTAAATCCTTTGCCAATGATTTTGAATCTATGGCCTTTGGTTATTGACCCATCCAACATTCTCCGTTTTTGTTTTCTGGATGTTGTGGGCAATCGAATACACTGTCTTCCTCCCTGTATCTGATTTCAGAGACCACCCTCTCCCTGTGTTTGATTTCAGTGACCACCCTCTCCCGGTGTTTGATTTCAGTGACCACCCTCTCCCGGTGTTTGATTTCAGTGACCACCCTCTCCCTGTATCTGATTTCAGAGACCACCCTCTCCCTGTGTCTGATTTCAGAGACCACCCTCTCCCTGTGTTTGATTTCAGTGACCACCCTCTCCCGGTGTTTGATTTCAGTGACCACCCTCTCCCTGTGTCCGATTTCAGTGACCTCCCTCTCCCTGCGTCCGATTTCAAAGACCACCCTCTCCCTGTATCTGATTTCAGAGACCACCCTCTCCATGTATCTGATTTCAGAGACCACCCTCTCCCTGTATCTGATTTCAGAGACCCCGCTCTCCCTGTATCTGATTTCAGAGACCAACCTCTCCCTGTGTCTGATTTCAATTACTACCCTCTCCCTGTATCTGATTTCAGTGACCACCCTCTCCCTGTGTCTGATTTCAGTGACCTCCCCCTCCCTGCGTCCGATTTCAAAGACCACCCTCTCCCCGTATCTGATTTCAGAGACCACCCTTTCCATGTATCTGATTTCAGAGACCACCCTCTCCCTGTGTCTGATTTCAGAGACCACGCTCTCCCTGTGTCTGATTTCAGAGACCAACCTCTCCCTGTGTCTGATTTCAATTACTACCCTCTCCCTGTATCTGATTTCAGTGACCACCCTCTCCCTGCATCTGATTTCAGAGACCACCCTCTCCCTGTGCCAGATTTCAATGACTACCTCTCCCTGTATCTGATTTCAGAGACCACCCTCTCCCTGTGTCTGATTTCAACGACTACCCTCTCCCTGTATCTGATTTCAGAGACCACCCTCTCCCTGTGTCTGATTTCAGAGATCCCCTCTCCCTGTGTCTGATTTCAGTGAGCACGCTCTCCCTGTATCTGATTTCAGAGACCATCCTCTCCCTGTGTCTGATTTCAATGACTACCCTCTCCCTGTATCTGATTTCAGAGACCACCCTCTCCCTGTGTCTGATTTCAATGACTACCCTCGCCCTGTATCTGATTTCAGAGACCACCCTCTCCCTGTATCTGATTTCAATGACTACCCTCTCCCTGTATCTGATTTCAGAGACCACACTCTCCCTGTATCTGATTTCAGAGACCACCCTCTCCCTGTATCTGATTTCAGAGACCACCTTCTCCCTGTATCTGATTTCAGAGACCACCCTCTCCCTGTGTCTGATTTCAATGACTACCCTCTCCCTGTATCTGATTTCAGAGACCACCCGCTCCCTGTGTCTGATTTCAATGACTACCCTCTCCCTGTATCTGATTTCAGAAACCACCCTCTCCCTGTGTCTGATTTCAGTGACCTCCCTCTCCCTGTATCTGATTTCAGAGACCACGCTCTCCCTGTATCTGATTTCAGAGACCACCCTCTCCCTGTGTCTGATTTCAATGACTACCCTCTCCCTGTATCTGATTTCAGAGACCACCCTCTCCCTGTGTTCAATTTCAATGACTACCCTCTCCCTGTATCTGATTTCAGAGACCACACTCTCCCTGTATCTGATTTCAGAGACCACACTCTCCCTGTATCTGATTTCAGAGACCACCTTCTCCCTGCATCTGATTTCAGAGACCACCCTCTCCCTGTATCTGATTTCAGAGACCACCCTCTCCCTGTATCTGATTTCAGAGACCACCCTCTCCCTGTGTCTGATTTCAATGACTACCCGCTCCCTGTATCTGATATCAGAGACCACCCTCTCCCTGTGTCTGATTTCAGAGACCACCCTCTCCCTGTATCTGATTTCAGAGACCACCCTCTCCCTGTATCTGATTTCAGAGACCACCTCTCCCTGTATCTGATTTCAGAGACCACCCTCTCCCTGTATCTGATTTCAGAGCCCACACTCTCCCTGTATCTGATTTCAGAAACCACCCTCTCCCTGTATCTGATTTCAGAGACCACCGTCTCCCTGTGTTTGATTTCAGTGACCACCCTCTCCATGTGTTTGATTTCAGTGACCACCCTCTCCCTGTGCCTGATTTCAGTGACCACCCTCTCCGTGTCCGATTTCAGTGACCTCCCTCTCGCTGCGTCCGATTTCAGTGACCACCCTCTCCCTGTAACCTATTTCAGAGACCACCCTCTCCCTGTGTCTGATTTCAGTGACCACCCTCTCCCTGTATCTGATTTCAGTGACCAACCTCTCCCTGTGTCTGATTTCAGTGACCACCCTCTCCCTGTATCTGATTTCAGAGACCACCCTCTCCCTGTATCTGATTTCAGAGACCACACTCTCCCTGTATCTGATTTCAGAGACCACCCTCTCCCTGTATCTGATTTCAGAGACCACCCTCTCCCTGTATCTGATTTCAGAGACCACCCTCTCCCTGTGTCTGATTTCAATGACTACCCTCTCCCTGTATCTGATTTCAGAGACCACCCTCTCCCTGTATCTGATTTCAGACACCACCCTCTCCCTGTGTCTGATTTCAGAGACCACCTTCTCCCTGTGTCTGATTTCAGAGACCACCCTCTCCCTGTATCTGATTTCAGAGACCACGCTCTCCCTGTATCTGATTTCAGAGACCACCCTCTCCCTGTGTCTGATTTCAGAGACCACCTTCTCCCTGTATCTGATTTCAGAGACCACCCTCTCCCTGTATCTGATTTCAGAGACCACCCTCTCCCTGTGTCTGATTTCAATGACTACCCGCTCCCTGTATCTGATATCAGAGACCACCCTCTCCCTGTGTCTGATTTCAGAGACCACCCTCTCCCTGTATCTGATTTCAGAGACCACCCTCTCCCTGTGTCTGATTTCAATGACTACCCTCTCCCTGTATCTGATTTCAGAGACCACCTCTCCCTGTATCTGATTTCAGAGACCACCCTCTCCCTGTATCTGATTTCAGAGCCCACACTCTCCCTGTATCTGATTTCAGAAACCACCCTCTCCCTGTATCTGATTTCAGAGACCACCGTCTCCCTGTGTTTGATTTCAGTGACCACCCTCTCCATGTGTTAAATTTCAGTGACCACCCTCTCCCTGTGCCTGATTTCAGTGACCACCCTCTCCGTGTCCGATTTCAGTGACCTCCCTCTCGCTGCGTCCGATTTCAGTGACCACCCTCTCCCTGTAACCTATTTCAGAGACCACCCTCTCCCTGTGTCTGATTTCAGTGACCACCCTCTCCCTGTATCTGATTTCAGTGACCAACCTCTCCCTGTGTCTGATTTCAGTGACCACCCTCTCCCTGTGTCTGATTTCAGTGACCACCCTCTCCCTGTGTCTGATTTCAGAGACCACCCTCTCCCTGTATCTGATTTCAGAGACCACCCTCTCCCTTTATCTGATGTCAGAGACCAGCCTCTCCCTGTATCTGATTTCAGTGACCACCCTCTCCCTGTATCTGATTTCAGAGACCACCCTCTCCCTGTGCCTGATTTCAATGACTGCCCTCTCCCTGTATCTGATTTCAGAGACCACCCTCGCCCTGTGTCTGATTTCAACGACTACCCTCTCCCTGTATCTGATTTCAGAGACCACCCTCTCCCTGTGTCTGATTTCAATGACTACCCTCTCCCTGTATCTGATTTCAGAGACCACCCTCTCCCTGTATCTGATTTCAGAGACCACCCTCTCCCTGTATCTGATTTCAGAGACCACGCTCTCCCTGTATCTGATTTCAGAGACCACCCTCTCCCTGTGTCTGATTTCAGAGACCACCTTCTCCCTGTATCTGATTTCAGAGACCACCCTCTCCCTGTATCTGATTTCAGAGACCACCCTCTCCCTGTGTCTGATTTCAATGACTACCCTCTCCCTGTATCTGATTTCAGAGACCACCCTCTCCCTGTGCCAGATTTCAATGACTACCTCTCCCTGTATCTGATTTCAGAGACCACCCTCTCCCTGTGTCTGATTTCAACGACTACCCTCTCCCTGTATCTGATTTCAGTGACCACCCTCTCCCTGTGTCTGATTTCAGAGATCCCCTCTCCCTGTGTCTGATTTCAGTGACCACGCTCTCCCTGTATCTGATTTCAGAGACCATCCTCTCCCTGTGTCTGATTTCAATGACTGCCCTCTCCCTGTATCTGATTTCAGAGACCACCCTCTCCCTGTGTCTGATTTCAGAGACCACGCTCTCCCTGTATCTGATTTCAGAGACCACCCTCTCCCTGTGTCTGATTTCAGAGACCACCTTCTCACTGTATCTGATTTCAGAGACCACCCTCTCCCTGTATCTGATTTCAGAGACCACCCTCTCCCTGTGTCTGATTTCAATGACTACCCTCTCCCTGTATCTGATTTCAGAGACCACACTCTCCCTGTATCTGATTTCAGAGACCACCTTCTCCCTGTGTCTGATTTCAATGACTACCCTCTCCCTGTATCTGATTTCAGAGACCACCCTCTCCCTGTATCTGATTTCAGACACCACCCTCTCCCTGTGTCTGATTTCAGAGACCACCTTCTCCCTGTGTCTGATTTCAGAGACCACCCTCTCCCTGTATCTGATTTCAGAGACCACGCTCTCCCTGTATCTGATTTCAGAGACCACCCTCTCCCTGTGTCTGATTTCAGAGACCACCTTCTCCCTGTATCCGATTTCAGAGACCACCCTCTCCCTGTATCTGATTTCAGAGACCACCCTCTCCCTGTGTCTGATTTCAATGACTACCCGCTCCCTGTATCTGATATCAGAGACCACCCTCTCCCTGTGTCTGATTTCAGAGACCACCCTCTCCCTGTATCTGATTTCAGAGACCACCCTCTCCCTGTATCTGATTTCAGAGACCACCTCTCCCTGTATCTGATTTCAGAGACCACCCTCTCCCTGTATCTGATTTCAGAGCCCACACTCTCCCTGTATCTGATTTCAGAAACCACCCTCTCCCTGTATCTGATTTCAGAGACCACCGTCTCCCTGTGTTTGATTTCAGTGACCACCCTCTCCATGTGTTTGATTTCAGTGACCACCCTCTCCCTGTGCCTGATTTCAGTGACCACCCTCTCCGTGTCCGATTTCAGTGACCTCCCTCTCACTGCGTCCGATTTCAGTGACCACCCTCTCCCTGTAACCTATTTCAGAGACCACCCTCTCCCTGTGTCTGATTTCAGTGACCACCCTCTCCCTGTATCTGATTTCAGTGACCAACCTCTCCCTGTGTCTGATTTCAGTGACCACCCTCTCCCTGTATCTGATTTCAGAGACCACCCTCTCCCTGTGTTCGATTTCAATGACTACCCTCTCCCTGTATCTGATTTCAGAGACCACACTCTCCCTGTATCTGATTTCAGAGACCACACTCTCCCTGTATCTGATTTCAGAGACCACCCTCTCCCTGTATCTGATTTCAGAGACCACCCTCTCCCTGTGTCTGATTTCAATGACTACCCTCTCCCTGTATCTGATTTCAGAGACCACCCTCTCCCTGTATCTGATTTCAGACACCACCCTCTCCCTGTGTCTGATTTCAGAGACCACCTTCTCCCTGTGTCTGATTTCAGAGACCACCCTCTCCCTGTATCTGATTTCAGAGACCACGCTCTCCCTGTATCTGATTTCAGAGACAACCCTCTCCCTGTGTCTGATTTCAGAGACCACCTTCTCCCTGTATCTGATTTCAGAGACCACCCTCTCCCTGTATCTGATTTCAGAGACCACCCTCTCCCTGTGTCTGATTTCAATGACTACCCGCTCCCTGTATCTGATATCAGAGACCACCCTCTCCCTGTGTCTGATTTCAGAGACCACCCTCTCCCTGTATCTGATTTCAGAGACCACCCTCTCCCTGTGTCTGATTTCAATGACTACCCTCTCCCTGTATCTGATTTCAGAGACCACCTCTCCCTGTATCTGATTTCAGAGACCACCCTCTCCCTGTATCTGATTTCAGAGCCCACACTCTCCCTGTATCTGATTTCAGAAACCACCCTCTCCCTGTATCTGATTTCAGAGACCACCGTCTCCCTGTGTTTGATTTCAGTGACCACCCTCTCCATGTGTTAAATTTCAGTGACCACCCTCTCCCTGTGCCTGATTTCAGTGACCACCCTCTCCGTGTCCGATTTCAGTGACCTCCCTCTCGCTGCGTCCGATTTCAGTGACCACCCTCTCCCTGTAACCTATTTCAGAGACCACCCTCTCCCTGTGTCTGATTTCAGTGACCACCCTCTCCCTGTATCTGATTTCAGTGACCAACCTCTCCCTGTGTCTGATTTCAGTGACCACCCTCTCCCTGTGTCTGATTTCAGTGACCACCCTCTCCCTGTGTCTGATTTCAGAGACCACCCTCTCCCTGTATCTGATTTCAGAGACCACCCTCTCCCTTTATCTGATGTCAGAGACCAGCCTCTCCCTGTATCTGATTTCAGTGACCACCCTCTCCCTGTATCTGATTTCAGAGACCACCCTCTCCCTGTGCCTGATTTCAATGACTGCCCTCTCCCTGTATCTGATTTCAGAGACCACCCTCGCCCTGTGTCTGATTTCAACGACTACCCTCTCCCTGTATCTGATTTCAGAGACCACCCTCTCCCTGTGTCTGATTTCAATGACTACCCTCTCCCTGTATCTGATTTCAGAGACCACCCTCTCCCTGTATCTGATTTCAGAGACCACCCTCTCCCTGTATCTGATTTCAGAGACCACGCTCTCCCTGTATCTGATTTCAGAGACCACCCTCTCCCTGTGTCTGATTTCAGAGACCACCTTCTCCCTGTATCTGATTTCAGAGACCACCCTCTCCCTGTATCTGATTTCAGAGACCACCCTCTCCCTGTGTCTGATTTCAATGACTACCCTCTCCCTGTATCTGATTTCAGAGACCACCCTCTCCCTGTGTCTGACCTCAATGACTACCCTCTCCCTGTATCTGATTTCAGAGACCACCCTCTCCCTGTATCTGATTTCAGAGACCACCCTCTCCCTGTATCTGATTTCAGAGCCCACACTCTCCCTGTATCTGATTTCAGAGACCACCCTCTCCCTGTATCTGATTTCAGAGACCACCCTCTCCCTCTATTTGATTTCAGGGACCTCCCTCTTCCTGTATCTGATTTAAGAGACCACCCTCTCCCTGTGTCTGATTTCAATGACTACCCTCTCCCTGTGTCTGATTTCAGAGACCACCCTCTCCCTGTGTCTGATTTCAGAGACCACCATCTCCCTGTGTCTGGTTTCAATGACTACCCTCTCCCTGTATCTCATTTCCGAGACCACGCTCTCCCTGTATCTGATTTCAGAGACCACCCTCTCCCTGTGTCTGATTTCAATGACTCCCCTCTCCCTGTATCTGAGTTCAGAGACCACCCTCTCCCTGTGCTTGATTTCAGAGACCACCCCCCCGTGTCTGATTTCAGAGACCACCCTCTCCCTGTATCTGATTTCAGAGACCACCCTCTCCCTGTGTCTGATTTCAGAGACCACCCTAACCCGGTGTCTGATTTCAGTGACCACGCTCTCCCTGTGTCTAATTTCAGAGACCACCCTCTCCCTGTGTCTGATTTCAGAGACCGCCCTCTCCCTGTGTCTGATTTCAGAGACCACCCTCTCCCTGTATCTGATATCAGAAAACACCCTCTCCCTGTATCTGATTTCAGAGACCGCCCTCTCCCTGTATCTGATTTCAGAGACCACCCTCTCCCTGTATCTGATTTCAGAGACCACCCTCTCCCTGCGTCCGATTTCAGTGACCGCCCTCTCCCTGTGTCTGATTTCAGAGACCACCCTCTCCCTGTGTCTGATTTCAGAGACCACCCTCGCCCTGTGTCTGATTTCAGAAACCACCCTATCCCTGTGTCTGATTTCACACACCACCCTCTCCCTGTGTCTGACTTCAGAGACCACCCTCTCCCTGTATCTGATTTCAGAGACCACCGTCTCCATTTGTCTGATTTCAGAGACCACCCTCTCCCTGTGTCTGATTTCAGAGACCACCCTCTCCCTGTGTTTGATTTCAGTGACCACCCTCTCCCTGTATCTGATTTCAGAGACCTCCCACTCCCTGCGTCCGATTTCAGTGACCACCCTCTCCCTGTATCTGATTTCAGAGACCACCCTCTCCCTGTATCTGATTTCAGAGACCACCTCTCCCTGTATCTGATTTCAGAGACGACCCTCTCCCTGTATCTGATTTCAGAGCCCACACTCTCCCTGTATCTGATTTCAGAAACCACCCTCTCCCTGTATCTGATTTCAGAGACCACCGTCTCCCTGTGTTTGATTTCAGTGACCACCCTCTCCATGTGTTTGATTTCAGTGACCACCCTCTCCCTGTGCCTGATTTCAGTGACCACCCTCTCCGTGTCCGATTTCAGTGACCTCCCTCTCGCTGCGTCCGATTTCAGTGACCACCCTCTCCCTGTAACCTATTTCAGAGACCACCCTCTCCCTGTGTCTGATTTCAGTGACCACCCTCTCCCTGTATCTGATTTCAGTGACCAACCTCTCCCTGTGTCTGATTTCAGTGACCACCCTCTCCCTGTATCTGATTTCAGAGACCACCCTCTCCCTGTGTTCGATTTCAATGACTACCCTCTCCCTGTATCTGATTTCAGAGACCACACTCTCCCTGTATCTGATTTCAGAGACCACACTCTCCCTGTATCTGATTTCAGAGACCACCTTCTCCCTGTATCTGATTTCAGAGACCACCCTCTCCCTGTATCTGATTTCAGAGACCACCCTCTCCCTGTATCTGATTTCAGAGACCACCCTCTCCCTGTGTCTGATTTCAATGACTACCCTCTCCCTGTATCTGATTTCAGAGACCACCCTCTCCCTGTATCTGATTTCAGACACCACCCTCTCCCTGTGTCTGATTTCAGAGACCACCTTCTCCCTGTGTCTGATTTCAGAGACCACCCTCTCCCTGTATCTGATTTCAGAGACCACGCTCTCCCTGTATCTGATTTCAGAGACCACCCTCTCCCTGTGTCTGATTTCAGAGACCACCTTCTCCCTGTATCTGATTTCAGAGACCACCCTCTCCCTGTATCTGATTTCAGAGACCACCCTCTCCCTGTGTCTGATTTCAATGACTACCCGCTCCCTGTATCTGATATCAGAGACCACCCTCTCCCTGTGTCTGATTTCAGAGACCACCCTCTCCCTGTATCTGATTTCAGAGACCACCTTCTCCCTGTATCTGATTTCAGAGACCACCCAGTCCCTGTGTCTGATTTCAGTGACCACCCTCTCCCTGTATCTGATTTCAATGACTACCCTCTCCCTGTATCTGATTTCAGAGACCACCCTCTCCCTGTATCTGATTTCAGAGACCACCTTCTCCCTGTATCTGATTTCAGAGACCACCCAGTCCCTGTATCTGATTTCAGAGACCACCCTCTCCCTGTATCTGATTTCAATGACTACCCTCTCCCTGTATCTGATTTCAGAGACCACCCTCTCCCTGTATCTGATTTCAGAGACCACCTTCTCGCTGTATCTGATTTCAGAGACCACCCAGTCCCTGTATCTGATTTCAGAGACCACCCTCTCCCTGTATCTGATTTCAGAGACCACCTTCTCCCTGTATCTGATTTCAGAGACCACCCAGTCCCTGTGTCTGATTTCAGAGACCACCCTCTCCCTGTATCTGATTTCAATGACTACCCTCTCCCTGTATCTGATTTCAGAGACCACCCTCTCCCTGTATCTGATTTCAGAGACCACCCTCTCCCTGTATCTGATTTCAGAGACCACCCAGTCCCTGTGTCTGATTTCAGTGACCACGCTCTCCCTGTATCTGATTTCAGAGACCACCCTCTCCCTGTGTCTGATTTCAATGACTACCCTCTCCCTGTATCTGATTTCAGAGACCACCCTCTCCCTGTGTCTGATTTCAATGACTACCCTCTCCCTGTATCTGATTTCAGAAACCACCCTCTCCCTGTGTCTGATTTCAGTGACCTCCCTCTCCCTGTATCTGATTTCAGAGACCACGCTCTCCCTGTATCTGATTTCAGAGACCACCCTCTCCCTGTGTCTGATTTCAATGACTACCCTCTCCCTGTATCTGATTTCAGAGACCACCCTCTCCCTGTGTTCGATTTCAATGACTACCCTCTCCCTGTATCTGATTTCAGAGACCACACTCTCCCTGTATCTGATTTCAGAGACCACACTCTCCCTGTATCTGATTTCAGAGACCACCTTCTCCCTGTATCTGATTTCAGAGACCACCCTCTCCCTGTATCTGATTTCAGAGACCACCCTCTCCCTGTATCTGATTTCAGAGACCACCCTCTCCCTGTGTCTGATTTCAATGACTACCCTCTCCCTGTATCTGATTTCAGAGACCACCCTCTCCCTGTATCTGATTTCAGACACCACCCTCTCCCTGTGTCTGATTTCAGAGACCACCTTCTCCCTGTGTCTGATTTCAGAGACCACCCTCTCCCTGTATCTGATTTCAGAGACCACGCTCTCCCTGTATCTGATTTCAGAGACCACCCTCTCCCTGTGTCTGATTTCAGAGACCACCTTCTCCCTGTATCTGATTTCAGAGACCACCCTCTCCCTGTATCTGATTTCAGAGACCACCCTCTCCCTGTGTCTGATTTCAATGACTACCCGCTCCCTGTATCTGATATCAGAGACCACCCTCTCCCTGTGTCTGATTTCAGAGACCACCCTCTCCCTGTATCTGATTTCAGAGACCACCCTCTCCCTGTATCTGATTTCAGAGACCACCTCTCCCTGTATCTGATTTCAGAGACCACCCTCTCCCTGTATCTGATTTCAGAGCCCACACTCTCCCTGTATCTGATTTCAGAAACCACCCTCTCCCTGTATCTGATTTCAGAGACCACCGTCTCCCTGTGTTTGATTTCAGTGACCAAACTCTCCATGTGTTTGATTTCAGTGACCACCCTCTCCCTGTGCCTGATTTCAGTGACCACCCTCTCCGTGTCCGATTTCAGTGACCTCCCTCTCGCTGCGTCCGATTTCAGTGACCACCCTCTCCCTGTAACCTATTTCAGAGACCACCCTCTCCCTGTGTCTGATTTCAGTGACCACCCTCTCCCTGTATCTGATTTCAGTGACCAACCTCTCCCTGTGTCTGATTTCAGTGACCACCCTCTCCCTGTATCTGATTTCAGAGACCACCCTCTCCCTGTGTTCGATTTCAATGACTACCCTCTCACTGTATCTGATTTCAGAGACCACACTCTCCCTGTATCTGATTTCAGAGACCACACTCTCCCTGTATCTGATTTCAGAGACCACCTTCTCCCTGTATCTGATTTCAGAGACCACCCTCTCCCTGTATCTGATTTCAGAGACCACCCTCTCCCTGTATCTGATTTCAGAGACCACCCTCTCCCTGTGTCTGATTTCAATGACTACCCTCTCCCTGTATCTGATTTCAGAGACCACCCTCTCCCTGTATCTGATTTCAGACACCACCCTCTCCCTGTGTCTGATTTCAGAGACCACCTTCTCCCTGTGTCTGATTTCAGAGACCACCCTCTCCCTGTATCTGATTTCAGAGACCACGCTCTCCCTGTATCTGATTTCAGAGACCACCCTCTCCCTGTGTCTGATTTCAGAGACCACCTTCTCCCTGTATCTGATTTCAGAGACCACCCTCTCCCTGTATCTGATTTCAGAGACCACCCTCTCCCTGTGTCTGATTTCAATGACTACCCGCTCCCTGTATCTGATATCAGAGACCACCCTCTCCCTGTGTCTGATTTCAGAGACCACCCTCTCCCTGTATCTGATATCAGAGACCACCCTCTCCCTGTATCTGATATCAGAGACCACCCTCTCCCTGTGTCTGATTTCAGAGACCACCCTCTCCCTGTATCTGATTTCAGAGACCACCCTCTCCCTGTATCTGATTTCAGAGCCCACACTCTCCCTGTATCTGATTTCAGAAACCACCCTCTCCCTGTATCTGATTTCAGAGACCACCGTCTCCCTGTGTTTGATTTCAGTGACCACCCTCTCCATGTATTTGATTTCAGTGACCACCCTCTCCCTGTGCCTGATTTCAGTGACCACCCTCTCCCTGTAACCTATTTCAGAGACCACCCTCTCCCTGTGTCTGATTTCAGTGACCACCCTCTCCCTGTATCTGATTTCAGTGACCAACCTCTCCCTGTGTCTGATTTCAGTGACCACCCTCTCCCTGTGTCTGATTTCAGTGACCACCCTCTCCCTGTGTCTGATTTCAGAGACCACCCTCTCCCTGTATCTGATTTCAGAGACCACCCTCTCCCTTTATCTGATGTCAGAGACCAGCCTCTCCCTGTATCTGATTTCAGTGACCACCCTCTCCCTGTATCTGATTTCAGAGACCACCCTCTCCCTGTGCCTGATTTCAATGACTGCCCTCTCCCTGTATCTGATTTCAGAGACCACCCTCGCCCTGTGTCTGATTTCAACGACTACCCTCTCCCTGTATCTGATTTCAGAGACCACCCTCTCCCTGTGTCTGATTTCAATGACTACCCTCTCCCTGTATCTGATTTCAGAGACCACCCTCTCCCTGTATCTGATTTCAGAGACCACCCTCTCCCTGTATCTGATTTCAGAGACCACGCTCTCCCTGTATCTGATTTCAGAGACCACCCTCTCCCTGTGTCTGATTTCAGAGACCACCTTCTCCCTGTATCTGATTTCAGAGACCACCCTCTCCCTGTATCTGATTTCAGAGACCACCCTCTCCCTGTGTCTGATTTCAATGACTACCCTCTCCCTGTATCTGATTTCAGAGACCACCCTCTCCCTGTGTCTGACCTCAATGACTACCCTCTCCCTGTATCTGATTTCAGAGACCACCCTCTCCCTGTATCTGATTTCAGAGACCACCCTCTCCCTGTATCTGATTTCAGAGCCCACACTCTCCCTGTATCTGATTTCAGAGACCACCCTCTCCCTGTATCTGATTTCAGAGACCACCCTCTCCCTCTATTTGATTTCAGGGACCTCCCTCTTCCTGTATCTGATTTAAGAGACCACCCTCTCCCTGTGTCTGATTTCAATGACTACCCTCTCCCTGTGTCTGATTTCAGAGACCACCCTCTCCCTGTGTCTGATTTCAGAGACCACCATCTCCCTGTGTCTGGTTTCAATGACTACCCTCTCCCTGTATCTCATTTCCGAGACCACGCTCTCCCTGTATCTGATTTCAGAGACCACCCTCTCCCTGTGTCTGATTTCAATGACTCCCCTCTCCCTGTATCTGAGTTCAGAGACCACCCTCTCCCTGTGCTTGATTTCAGAGACCACCCCCCCGTGTCTGATTTCAGAGACCACCCTCTCCCTGTATCTGATTTCAGAGACCACCCTCTCCCTGTGTCTGATTTCAGAGACCACCCTAACCCGGTGTCTGATTTCAGTGACCACGCTCTCCCTGTGTCTAATTTCAGAGACCACCCTCTCCCTGTGTCTGATTTCAGAGACCGCCCTCTCCCTGTGTCTGATTTCAGAGACCACCCTCTCCCTGTATCTGATATCAGAAAACACCCTCTCCCTGTATCTGATTTCAGAGACCGCCCTCTCCCTGTATCTGATTTCAGAGACCACCCTCTCCCTGTATCTGATTTCAGAGACCACCCTCTCCCTGCGTCCGATTTCAGTGACCGCCCTCTCCCTGTGTCTGATTTCAGAGACCACCCTCTCCCTGTGTCTGATTTCAGAGACCACCCTCGCCCTGTGTCTGATTTCAGAAACCACCCTATCCCTGTGTCTGATTTCACACACCACCCTCTCCCTGTGTCTGACTTCAGAGACCACCCTCTCCCTGTATCTGATTTCAGAGACCACCGTCTCCATTTGTCTGATTTCAGAGACCACCCTCTCCCTGTGTCTGATTTCAGAGACCACCCTCTCCCTGTGTTTGATTTCAGTGACCACCCTCTCCCTGTATCTGATTTCAGAGACCTCCCACTCCCTGCGTCCGATTTCAGTGACCACCCTCTCCCTGTATCTGATTTCAGAGACCACCCTCTCCCTGTATCTGATTTCAGAGACCACCTCTCCCTGTATCTGATTTCAGAGACGACCCTCTCCCTGTATCTGATTTCAGAGCCCACACTCTCCCTGTATCTGATTTCAGAAACCACCCTCTCCCTGTATCTGATTTCAGAGACCACCGTCTCCCTGTGTTTGATTTCAGTGACCACCCTCTCCATGTGTTTGATTTCAGTGACCACCCTCTCCCTGTGCCTGATTTCAGTGACCACCCTCTCCGTGTCCGATTTCAGTGACCTCCCTCTCGCTGCGTCCGATTTCAGTGACCACCCTCTCCCTGTAACCTATTTCAGAGACCACCCTCTCCCTGTGTCTGATTTCAGTGACCACCCTCTCCCTGTATCTGATTTCAGTGACCAACCTCTCCCTGTGTCTGATTTCAGTGACCACCCTCTCCCTGTATCTGATTTCAGAGACCACCCTCTCCCTGTGTTCGATTTCAATGACTACCCTCTCCCTGTATCTGATTTCAGAGACCACACTCTCCCTGTATCTGATTTCAGAGACCACACTCTCCCTGTATCTGATTTCAGAGACCACCTTCTCCCTGTATCTGATTTCAGAGACCACCCTCTCCCTGTATCTGATTTCAGAGACCACCCTCTCCCTGTATCTGATTTCAGAGACCACCCTCTCCCTGTGTCTGATTTCAATGACTACCCTCTCCCTGTATCTGATTTCAGAGACCACCCTCTCCCTGTATCTGATTTCAGACACCACCCTCTCCCTGTGTCTGATTTCAGAGACCACCTTCTCCCTGTGTCTGATTTCAGAGACCACCCTCTCCCTGTATCTGATTTCAGAGACCACGCTCTCCCTGTATCTGATTTCAGAGACCACCCTCTCCCTGTGTCTGATTTCAGAGACCACCTTCTCCCTGTATCTGATTTCAGAGACCACCCTCTCCCTGTATCTGATTTCAGAGACCACCCTCTCCCTGTGTCTGATTTCAATGACTACCCGCTCCCTGTATCTGATATCAGAGACCACCCTCTCCCTGTGTCTGATTTCAGAGACCACCCTCTCCCTGTATCTGATTTCAGAGACCACCTTCTCCCTGTATCTGATTTCAGAGACCACCCAGTCCCTGTGTCTGATTTCAGTGACCACCCTCTCCCTGTATCTGATTTCAATGACTACCCTCTCCCTGTATCTGATTTCAGAGACCACCCTCTCCCTGTATCTGATTTCAGAGACCACCTTCTCCCTGTATCTGATTTCAGAGACCACCCAGTCCCTGTATCTGATTTCAGAGACCACCCTCTCCCTGTATCTGATTTCAATGACTACCCTCTCCCTGTATCTGATTTCAGAGACCACCCTCTCCCTGTATCTGATTTCAGAGACCACCTTCTCGCTGTATCTGATTTCAGAGACCACCCAGTCCCTGTATCTGATTTCAGAGACCACCCTCTCCCTGTATCTGATTTCAGAGACCACCTTCTCCCTGTATCTGATTTCAGAGACCACCCAGTCCCTGTGTCTGATTTCAGAGACCACCCTCTCCCTGTATCTGATTTCAATGACTACCCTCTCCCTGTATCTGATTTCAGAGACCACCCTCTCCCTGTATCTGATTTCAGAGACCACCCTCTCCCTGTATCTGATTTCAGAGACCACCCAGTCCCTGTGTCTGATTTCAGTGACCACGCTCTCCCTGTATCTGATTTCAGAGACCACCCTCTCCCTGTGTCTGATTTCAATGACTACCCTCTCCCTGTATCTGATTTCAGAGACCACCCTCTCCCTGTGTCTGATTTCAATGACTACCCTCTCCCTGTATCTGATTTCAGAAACCACCCTCTCCCTGTGTCTGATTTCAGTGACCTCCCTCTCCCTGTATCTGATTTCAGAGACCACGCTCTCCCTGTATCTGATTTCAGAGACCACCCTCTCCCTGTGTCTGATTTCAATGACTACCCTCTCCCTGTATCTGATTTCAGAGACCACCCTCTCCCTGTGTTCGATTTCAATGACTACCCTCTCCCTGTATCTGATTTCAGAGACCACACTCTCCCTGTATCTGATTTCAGAGACCACACTCTCCCTGTATCTGATTTCAGAGACCACCTTCTCCCTGTATCTGATTTCAGAGACCACCCTCTCCCTGTATCTGATTTCAGAGACCACCCTCTCCCTGTATCTGATTTCAGAGACCACCCTCTCCCTGTGTCTGATTTCAATGACTACCCTCTCCCTGTATCTGATTTCAGAGACCACCCTCTCCCTGTATCTGATTTCAGACACCACCCTCTCCCTGTGTCTGATTTCAGAGACCACCTTCTCCCTGTGTCTGATTTCAGAGACCACCCTCTCCCTGTATCTGATTTCAGAGACCACGCTCTCCCTGTATCTGATTTCAGAGACCACCCTCTCCCTGTGTCTGATTTCAGAGACCACCTTCTCCCTGTATCTGATTTCAGAGACCACCCTCTCCCTGTATCTGATTTCAGAGACCACCCTCTCCCTGTGTCTGATTTCAATGACTACCCGCTCCCTGTATCTGATATCAGAGACCACCCTCTCCCTGTGTCTGATTTCAGAGACCACCCTCTCCCTGTATCTGATTTCAGAGACCACCCTCTCCCTGTATCTGATTTCAGAGACCACCTCTCCCTGTATCTGATTTCAGAGACCACCCTCTCCCTGTATCTGATTTCAGAGCCCACACTCTCCCTGTATCTGATTTCAGAAACCACCCTCTCCCTGTATCTGATTTCAGAGACCACCGTCTCCCTGTGTTTGATTTCAGTGACCAAACTCTCCATGTGTTTGATTTCAGTGACCACCCTCTCCCTGTGCCTGATTTCAGTGACCACCCTCTCCGTGTCCGATTTCAGTGACCTCCCTCTCGCTGCGTCCGATTTCAGTGACCACCCTCTCCCTGTAACCTATTTCAGAGACCACCCTCTCCCTGTGTCTGATTTCAGTGACCACCCTCTCCCTGTATCTGATTTCAGTGACCAACCTCTCCCTGTGTCTGATTTCAGTGACCACCCTCTCCCTGTATCTGATTTCAGAGACCACCCTCTCCCTGTGTTCGATTTCAATGACTACCCTCTCACTGTATCTGATTTCAGAGACCACACTCTCCCTGTATCTGATTTCAGAGACCACACTCTCCCTGTATCTGATTTCAGAGACCACCTTCTCCCTGTATCTGATTTCAGAGACCACCCTCTCCCTGTATCTGATTTCAGAGACCACCCTCTCCCTGTATCTGATTTCAGAGACCACCCTCTCCCTGTGTCTGATTTCAATGACTACCCTCTCCCTGTATCTGATTTCAGAGACCACCCTCTCCCTGTATCTGATTTCAGACACCACCCTCTCCCTGTGTCTGATTTCAGAGACCACCTTCTCCCTGTGTCTGATTTCAGAGACCACCCTCTCCCTGTATCTGATTTCAGAGACCACGCTCTCCCTGTATCTGATTTCAGAGACCACCCTCTCCCTGTGTCTGATTTCAGAGACCACCTTCTCCCTGTATCTGATTTCAGAGACCACCCTCTCCCTGTATCTGATTTCAGAGACCACCCTCTCCCTGTGTCTGATTTCAATGACTACCCGCTCCCTGTATCTGATATCAGAGACCACCCTCTCCCTGTGTCTGATTTCAGAGACCACCCTCTCCCTGTATCTGATATCAGAGACCACCCTCTCCCTGTATCTGATATCAGAGACCACCCTCTCCCTGTGTCTGATTTCAGAGACCACCCTCTCCCTGTATCTGATTTCAGAGACCACCCTCTCCCTGTATCTGATTTCAGAGCCCACACTCTCCCTGTATCTGATTTCAGAAACCACCCTCTCCCTGTATCTGATTTCAGAGACCACCGTCTCCCTGTGTTTGATTTCAGTGACCACCCTCTCCATGTATTTGATTTCAGTGACCACCCTCTCCCTGTGCCTGATTTCAGTGACCACCCTCTCCGTGTCCGATTTCAGTGACCTCCCTCTCGCTGCGTCCGACTTCAGTGACCACCCTCTCCCTGTAACCTATTTCAGAGACCACCCTCTCCCTGTGTCTGATTTCAGTGACCACCCTCTCCCTGTATCTGATTTCAGTGACCAACCTCTCCCTGTGTCTGATTTCAGTGACCACCCTCTCCCTGTGTCTGATTTCAGTGACCACCCTCTCCCTGTGTCTGATTTCAGAGACCACCCTCTCCCTGTATCTGATTTCAGAGACCACCCTCTCCCTTTATCTGATGTCAGAGACCAGCCTCTCCCTGTATCTGATTTCAGTGACCACCCTCTCCCTGTATCTGATTTCAGAGACCACCCTCTCCCTGTGCCTGATTTCAATGACTGCCCTCTCCCTGTATCTGATTTCAGAGACCACCCTCGCCCTGTGTCTGATTTCAACGACTACCCTCTCCCTGTATCTGATTTCAGAGACCACCCTCTCCCTGTGTCTGATTTCAATGACTACCCTCTCCCTGTATCTGATTTCAGAGACCACCCTCTCCCTGTATCTGATTTCAGAGACCACGCTCTCCCTGTATCTGATTTCAGAGACCACCCTCTCCCTGTGTCTGATTTCAGAGACCACCTTCTCCCTGTATCTGATTTCAGAGACCACCCTCTCCCTGTATCTGATTTCAGAGACCACCCTCTCCCTGTGTCTGATTTCAATGACTACCCTCTCCCTGTATCTGATTTCAGAGACCACCCTCTCCCTGTGTCTGATTTCAGAGACCACCCTCTCCCTGTGTCTGATTTCAATGACTACCCTCTCCCTGTATCTGATTTCAGAGACCACCCTCTCCCTGTGTCTGACCTCAATGACTACCCTCTCCCTGTATCTGATTTCAGAGACCACCCTCTCCCTGTATCTGATTTCAGAGACCACCCTCTCCCTGTATCTGATTTCAGAGCCCACACTCTCCCTGTGTCTGATTTCAGAGACCACCCTCTCCCTGTATCTGATTTCAGAGACCACCCTCTCCCTCTATTTGATTTCAGGGACCACCCTCTTCCTGTATCTGATTTCAGAGACCACCCTCTCCCTGTGTCTGATTTCAATGACTACCCTCTCCCTGTGTCTGATTTCAGAGACCACCCTCTCCCTGTATCTCATTTCAGAGACCACACTCTCCCTGTATCTGATTTCAGAGACCACCCTCTCCCTGTGTCTGATTTCAATGACTCCCCTCTCCCTGTATCTGAGTTCAGAGACCACCCTCTCCCTGTGCTTGATTTCAGAGACCACCCCCCCGTGTCTGATTTCAGAGACCACCCTCTCCCTGTGTCTGATTTCAGAGACCACCCTCTCCCTGTGTCTGATTTCACAGACCACCCTAACCCGGTGTCTGATTTCAGTGACCACGCTCTCCCTGTGTCTAATTTCAGAGACCACCCTCTCCCTGTGTCTGATTTCAGAGACCGCCCTCTCCCTGTGTCTGATTTCAGAGACCACCCTCTACCTGTATCTGATATCAGAAAACACCCTCTCCCTGTATCTGATTTCAGAGACCGCCCTCTCCCTGTATCTGATTTCAGAGACCACCCTCTCCCTGTATCTGATTTCAGAGACCACTCTCTCCCTGCGTCCGATTTCAGTGACCGCCCTCTCCCTGTGTCTGATTTCAGAGACCACCCTCTCCCTGTGTCTGATTTCAGAGACCACCCTCGCCCTGTGTCTGATTTCAGAGACCACCCTCTCCCTGTGTCTGATTTCAGACACCACCCTCTCTCTGTGTCTGACTTCAGAGACCACCCTCTCCCTGTATCTGATTTCAGAGACCACCCTCTCCATTTGTCTGATTTCAGAGACCACCCTCTCCCTGTGTCTGATTTCAGAGACCACCCTCTCCCTGTGTTTGATTTCAGTGACCACCCTCTCCCTGTATCTGATTTCAGAGACCTCCCTCTCCCTGATTCCGATTTCAGTGACCACCCTCTCCCTGTGTCTGATTTCAGAGACCACCCTCTCCCTGTGTCCGATTTCAGTGACCTCCCTCTCCCTGCGTCCGATTTCAGTGACCACCCTCTCCCTGTATCTGATTTCAGAGACCACCCTCTCCCTGTGCTTGATTTCAGAGACCACCCCCTCCCTGTGTCTGATTTCAGAGACCACCCTATCCCTGTGTCTGATTTCCGAGACCACCCTCTTCCTGTGTCTGATTTCAGAGACCACCCTCTCCCTGTGTCTGATTTCAGTGACCACCCTCTCCCTGTGTCTGATTTCAGAGACCACCGTCTCCCTGTGTCTGGTTTCAGTGACCACCCTCTCCCTGTGTCTGATTTCAGAGACCACCCTCTCCCTGTGTCTGATTTCAGAGACCACCCACTCCCTGTATCTGATTTCAGAGACCGCCCTCTCCCTGTATCTGATTTCAGAGACCACCCTCTCCCTGTATCTGATTTCAGAGACCACCCTCTCCCTGCGTCCGATTTCAGTGACCGCCCTCTCCCTGTATCTAATTTCAGAGACCACACTCTCCCTGTATCTGATTTCAGAGACCACCCTCTCCCTGTGTCTGATTTCAGAGACCACCCTCTCCCTGTGTCTGATTTCAGAGACCACCCTCTCCCTGTATCTGATTTCAGACACCACCCTCTCCCTGTATCTGATTTCAGAGACCACCCTCTCCCTGTGTCTGATTTCAGAGACCACCCTCTCCCTGTGTCTGATTTCAGAGACCACCCTCTCCCTGTATCTGATTTCAGAGACCACCGTCTCCCTGTGTCTGGTTTCAGTGACCACCCTCTCCCTGTGTCTGATTTCAGAGACCACCCTCTCCCTGTGTCTGATTTCAGAGACCACCCTCTCCCTGTATCTGATTTCAGAGACCGCCCTCTCCCTGTATCTGATTTCAGAGACCACCCTCTCCCTGTATCTGATTTCAGAGACCACCCTCTCCCTGCGTCCGATTTCAGTGACCGCCCTCTCCCTGTATCTAATTTCAGAGACCACACTCTCCCTGTATCTGATTTCAGAGACCACCCTCTCCCTGTGTCTGATTTCAGAGACCACCCTCTCCCTGTGTCTGATTTCAGAGACCACCCTCTCCCTGTGTTGGATTTGAGTGACCACCCTCTCCCTGTGTCTGATTTCAGACACCACCCTCTCCCTGTATCTGATTTCAGAGACCACCCTCTCCCTGTGTCTGATTTCAGAGACCACCCTCTCCCTGTGTCTGATTTCAGAGACCACCCTCTCCCTGTATCTGATTTCAGACACCACCCTCTCCCTGTGTCTGATTTCAGAGACCACCCTCTCCCTGTATCTGATTTCAGAGACCACCCTCTCCATTTGTCAGATTTCAGAGACCACCCTCTCACTGTGTTTGATTTCAGTGACCACCCTCCCCTGTGTCTGATTTCAGAGACCACCCTCTCCCTGTGTCTGATTTCAGTGACCACCCTCTCCCTGTGTCCGATTTCAGTGACCTCCCTCTCCCTGCGTCCGATTTCAGTGACCACCCTCTCCCTGTATCTGATTTCAGAGACCACCCTCTCCCTGTGTCTGATTTCAGAGACCACCCTCTCCCTGTACCTGATGTCAGAGACCAGCCTCTCACTGTATCTGATTTCAGTGACCACCCTCTCCCTGTATCTGATTTCAGAGACCACCCTCTCCCTGTACCTGATGTCAGAGACCAGCCTCTCACTGTATCTGATTTCAGTGACCACCCTCTCCCTGTATCTGATTTCAGAGACCACCCTCTCCCTGTGTCTGATTTCAATGACTACCCTCTCCCTGTATCTGATTTCAGAGACCACCCTCACCCTGTGTCTGATTTCAATGACTACCCTCTCCCTGTATCTGATTTCAGAGAACACCCTCTCCCTGTATCTGATTTCAGAGACCACCCTCTCCCTGTGTCCGATTTCAGAGACCACCTAGTCCCTGTGTCTGATTTCAGAGACCACCCTCTCCCTGTATCTGATTTCAGAGACCACGCTCTCCCTGTATCTGATTTCAGAGACCACCCTCTCCCTGTGTCTGATTTCAATGACTACCCTCTCCCTGTATCTGATTTCAGAGACCACCCTCTCCCTGTGTCTGATTTCAATGACTACCCTCTCCCTGTATCTGATTTCAGAGACCACCTTCTCCCTGTCTCTGATTTCAGAGACCACCCTCTCCCTGTGTCTGATTTCAGGGACCACCCACTCCCTGTATCTGATTTCAGAGACCACCCTCTCCCTGTGTCTGATTTCAGAGACCACCTTCTCCCTGTATCTGATTTCAGAGACCACCCTCTCCCTGTATCTGATTTCAGAGACCACCCTCTCCCTGTGTCTGATTTCAATGACTACCCTCTCCCTGTATCTGATTTCAGAGACCACCTTCTCCCTGTATCTGATTTCAGAGACCACCCTCTCCCTGTGTCTGATTTCAGTGACCACGCTCTCCCTGTATCTGATTTCAGAGACGACCCTCTCCCTGTGTCTGATTTCAATGACTACCCTCTCCCTGTATCTGATTTCAGAGACCACCCTCTCCCTGTATCTGATTTCAGAGACCACCCTCTCCCTGTGTCTGATTTCAGAGACCACCTTCTCCCTGTATCTGATTTCAGAGACCACCCTCTCCCTGTATCTGATTTCAGAGACCACGCTCTCCCTGTATCTGATTTCAGAGACCACCCTCTCCCTGTGTCTGATTTCAGAGACCACCTTCTCCCTGTATCTGATTTCAGAGACCACCCTCTCCCTGTATCTGATATCAGAGACCACCCTCTCCCTGTGTCTGATTTCAATGACTACCCTCTCCCTGTATCTGATTTCAGAGACCACCCTCTCCCTGTGTCTGATTTCAGAGACCACCCTCTCCCTGTGTCTGATTTCAATGACTACCCTCTCCCTGTATCTGATTTCAGAGACCACCCTCTCCCTGTATCTGATTTCAGAGACCACCCTCTCCCTGTATCTGATTTCAGAGACCACCCTCTCCCTGTGTCTGATTTCAATGACTACCCTCTCCCTGTATCTGATTTCAGAGACCACCCTCTCCCTGTATCTGATTTCAGAGACCACCCTCTCCCTGTATCTGATTTCAGAGACCACCCTCTCCCTGTATCTGATTTCAGAGACCACCCTCTCCCTGTATCTGATTTCAGAGACCACCCTCTCCCTGTGTCTGATTTCAATGACTACCCTCCCCCTGTATCTGGTTTCAGAGACCACCCTCTCCCTATGTCTGATTTCAATGACTACCCTCTCCCTGTATCTGATTTCAGAGACCACCCTCTCCCTGTATCTGATTTCCGAGACCACACTCTCCCTGTATCTGACTTCAGTCACCACCCTCTCCCTGTGTCTGATTTCAGAGACCACCCTCTCCCTGTACCTGATTTCAGAGACCACCCTCTCCCTGTACCTGATTTCAGAGACCACCCTCTCCCTGTATCTGATTTCAGAGACCACCCTCTCCCTGTATCTGATTTCAGTCACCACCCTCTCCCTGTGACTGATTTCTGTGACCACACTCTCCCTGTGTCTGATTTCAGTGACCACCCTCTCCCTGTGTCTGATTTCAGAGAACACCCTCTCCCTGTGTCTGATTTCAGAGACCACCCTCTCCCTGTGTCTGATTTCAGAGAACACCCTCTCCCTGTATCTGATTTCAGTCACCACCCTCTCCCTGTGTCTGATTTCAGAGACCACCCTCTCCCTGTATCTGATTTCAGAGACCACCCTCTACCTGTGTCTGATTTCAGAGACCGCCCTCTCCCTGCATCTGATTTCAGAGACCACCCTCTCCCTGTATCTGATTTCAGTCACCACTCTCTCCCTGTGTCTGATTTCAGTGAGCACACTCTCCCTGTGTCTGATTTCAGTGACCACCCTCTCCCTGTATCTGATTTCAGTCACCACCCTCTCCCTGTGTCTGATTTCAGTGACCACCCTCTCCCTGTGTCTGATTTCAGAGAACACCCTCTGCCTGGATCTGATTTCAGTCACCACCCTCTCCCTGTGTCTGATTTCAGAGAACACCCTCTCCCTGTATCTGATTTCAGAGACCACCCTCTTCCTGTGTCTGATTTCAATGACTACCCTCTCCCTGTATCTGATTTCAGAGACCACCCTCTTCCTGTGTCTGATTTCAATGACTACCCTCTCCCTGTATCTGATTTCAGAGACCACCCTCTTCCTGTGTCTGATTTCAATGACTACCCTCTCCCTGTATCTGATTTCAGAGAACACCCTCTCGCTGTATCTGATTTCAGAGACCACCCTCTTCCTGAGTCTGATTTCAATGACTACCCTCTCCCTGTATCTGATTTCAGAGACCACCCTCTCCCTGTGTCTGATTCCAATGACTACCCTCTCCCTGTATCTGATTTCAGAGACCACCCTCTCCCTGTATCTGATTTCAGAGACCACCCTCTCCCTGTGTCTGATTTCAGTCACCACCCTCTCCCTGTGTCTGGTTTCAGTGACCACCCTCTCCCTGTGTCTGATTTCAGAGAACACCCTCTCCCTGTATCTCACTTCAGTCACCACCCTCCCCCTGTGTCTGATTTCAGAGAACACCCTCTCCCTGTATCTGATTTCAGTCACCACCCTCTCCCTGTATCTGATTTCAGAGACCACCCTCTCCCTGTATCTGATTTCAGAGACTACCCTCTCCCTGTATCTGATTTCAGAGACTACCCTCTCCCTGTATCTGATTTCAGAGACCACCCTCTCCCTGTGTCTGATTTCAGAGACCACCCTCTCCCTGTATCTGATTTCAGAGACCACCCTCTCCCTGTATCTGATTTCAGAGACTACCCTCTCCCTGTGTCTGATTTCAGAGACCACCCTCTCCCTGTATCTGATTTCAGAGACCACCCTCTCCCTGTATCTGATTTCAGTCACCACCCTCTCCCTGTGTCTGATTTCAGTGACCACCCTCTCCCTGTGTCTGATTTCAGAGAACACCCACTCCCTGTATCTGATTTCAGTCAGCACCCTCTCCCCGTGTCTGATTTCAGAGACCACCCTCTCCCTGTATCTGATTTCAGTCACCACCCTCTCCCTGTGTCTGATTTCAGTGAGCACACTCTCCCTGTGTCTGATTTCAGTGACCACCCTCTCCCTGTATCTGATTTCAGTCACCACCCTCTCCCTGTGTCTGATTTCAGTGACCACCCTCTCCCTGTGTCTGATTTCAGAGAACACCCTCTGCCTGGATCTGATTTCAGTCACCACCCTCTCCCTGTGTCTGATTTCAGAGAACACCCTCTCCCTGTATCTGATTTCAGAGACCACCCTCTTCCTGTGTCTGATTTCAATGACTACCCTCTCCCTGTATCTGATTTCAGAGACCACCCTCTTCCTGTGTCTGATTTCAATGACTACCCTCTCCCTGTATCTGATTTCAGAGACCACCCTCTTCTTGTGTCTGATTTCAATGACTACCCTCTCCCTGTATCTGATTTCAGAGAACACCCTCTCCCTGTATCTGATTTCAGAGACCACCCTCTTCCTGAGTCTGATTTCAGTGACCACCCTCTCCTTGTGTCTGATTTCAATGACTACCCTCTCCCTGTATCTGATTTCAGAGACCACCCTCTCCCTGTGTCTGATTTCAATGACTACCCTCTCCCTGTATCTGATTTCAGAGACCACACTCTCCCTGTATCTGATTTCAGAGACTACCCTCTCCCTGTGTCTGATTTCAGAGACCACCCTCTCCCTGTATCTGATTTCAGAGACTACCCTCTCCCTGTATCTGATTTCAGAGACTACCCTCTCCCTGTGTCTGATTTCAGTGACCACCCTCTCCCTGTGTCTGATTTCAGAGACCACGCTCTCCCTGTATCTGATTTGAGAGACCACCCTCTCCCTGTGTCTGATTTCAATGACTACCCTCTCCCTGTGTCTGATTTCAGAGACCACCCTCTCCCTGTATCTGATTTCAGAGACTACCCTCTCCCTGTGTCTAATTTCAGAGACCACCCTCTCCCTGTATCTGATTTCAGAGACTACCCTCTCCCTGTATCTGATTTCAGAGAACACCCTCTCCCTGTGTCTGATTTCAGAGACCACCCTCTCCCTGTATCTGATTTCAGAGACCACCCTCTCCCTGTATCTGATTTCAGTCACCACCCTCTCCCTGTGTCTGATTTCAGTGACCATCCTCTCCCTGTGTCTGATTTCAGAGAACACCCTCTCCCTGTGTCTGATTTCAGAGACCACCCTCTCCCTGTGTCTGATTTCAGAGACCACCCTCTCCCTGTATCTGATTTCAGAGACCACCCTCTCCCTGTATCTGATTTCAGTCACCACCCTCTCCCTGTGTCTGATTTCAGTGACCACACTCTCCCTGTGTCTGATTTCAGAGAACACCCTCTCCCTGTATCTGATTTCAGTCACCACCCTCTCCCTGTGTCTGATTTCAGTGACCACACTCTCCCTGTGTCTGATTTCAGTGACCACCCTCTCCCTGTGTCTGATTTCAGAGAACACCCTCTCCCTGTATCTGATTTCAGTCACCACACTCTCCCTGTATCTGATTTCAGAGACCACCCTCTCACTGTGTCTGATTTCAGTGACCACCCTCTCCCTGTGTCTGATTTCAGAGACCACCCTCTCCCTGTGTCTGATTTCAGTGACCACCCTCTCCGTGTCTGATTTCAGTGACCACCCTCTGCCTGTGTCTGATTTCAGTGACCACACTCTCCCTGTGTCTGATTTCAGAGAACACCCTCTCCCTGTGTCTGATTTCAGTGACCACCCTCTCCCTGTGTCTGATTTCAGAGAACACCCTCTCCCTGTATCTGATTTCAGTCACCACCCTCTCCCTGTATCTGATTTCAGAGACCACCCTCTCCCTGTGTCTGATTTCAGTGACCACCCTCTCCCTGCGTCCGATTTCAGTGACCGCCCTCTCCCTATATCTGATTTCAGTGACCACCCTCCCCCTGTGTCTGATTTCAGAGACCACCCTCTCCCTGTGTTTGATTTCAGTGACCACCCTCTCCCTGTATCTGATTTCAGAGACCACCCTCTCCCTGTATCTGATTTCAGTGACCACCCTCTCCCTGTGTCTGATTTCAATGACTACCCTTTCCCTGCATCTGATTTCAATGACTACCCTCTCCCTGCATCTGATTTCAGAGACCACCCTCTCCCTGTATCTGATTTCAGTGACCACCCTCTCCCTGTGTCTGATTTCAATGACTACCCTCTCCCTGCATCTGATTTCAGAGACCACCCTCTCCCTGTATCTGATTTCAGTGACCACCCTCTCCTTGTGTCCGATTTCAGTGACCACCCTCTCCCTGTGTCTGATTTCAATGACCACCCTCTCCCTGTATCTGATTTCAGAGACCACCCTCTCCCTGTGTCCGATTTCAGTGACCACCCTCTCCCTGTGTCCGATTTCAATGACCACCCTCTCCCTGTATCTGATTTCAGAGACCACCCTCTCCCTGTATCTGATTTCAGTGACCACCCTCTCCCTGTGTACGATTTCAGTGACCACCCTCTCCCTGTGTCTGATTTCAATGACCACCCTCTCCCTGTGTCTGATTTCAGTGACCACCCTCTCCCTGTATCTGATTTCAGAGACCACCCTCTCCCTGTGTCTGATTTCAATGACCACCCTCTCCCTGTGTCTGATTTCAGTGACCACCCTCTCCCTGTATCTGATTTCAGAGACCACCCTCTCCCTGTATCTGATTTCAGTGACCACGCACTCCCTGTGTCCGATTTCAGTGACCACCCTCTCCCTGTGTCTGATTTCAATGACCACCCTCTCCCTGTATCTGATTTCAGAGACCACCCTCTCCCTGTATCTGATTTCAGTGACCACCCTCTCCCTGTGTCCGATTTCAGTGACCACCCTCTCCCTGTGTCTGATTTCAATGACCACCCTCTCCCTGTGTCTGATTTCAGTGACCACCCTCTCCCTGTATCTGATTTCAGAGACCACCCTCTCCCTGTGTTTGATTTCAGTGACCACCCTCTCCCTGTGTCTGATTTCAGAGACCACCCTCTCCCTGTGTCTGATTTCAGAGACCACCCTCTCCCTGTATCTGATTTTAGAGACCACCCTCTCCCTGTATCTGATTTCAGAGACCACCTTCTCCCTGTGTCTGATTTCAATGACTACCCTCTCCCTGTGTCTGATTTCAGAGACCACCCTCTCCCTGTGTTTGATTTCAGTGACCACCCTCTCCCTGTGTCTGATTTCAGAGACCACCCTCTCCCTGTGTCTGATTTCAGTGACCACCCTCTCCCTGTGTTTGATTTCAGTGACCACCCTCTCCCTGTATCTGATTTCAGTGACCTCCCTCTCCCTGCGTCCGATTTCAGTGACCACCCTCTCCCTGTGTCTGATTTCAATGACTACCCTCTCCCTGTATCTGATTTCAGAGACCACCCTCTCCCTGTATCTGATTTCAGAGACCACCCTCTCCCTGTATCTGATTTCAGTGACCACCCTCTCCCTGTGTCCGATTTCAGTGACCACCCTCTCCCTGTGTCTGATTTCAATGACCACCCTCTCCCTGTGTCTGATTTCAATGACCACCCTCTCCCTGTATCTGATTTCATTGACCACCCTCTCCCTGTGTCTGATTTCAATGACCACCCTCGCCCTGTATCTGATTTCAGAGACCACCCTCTCCCTGTGTCTGATTTCAATGACCACCCTCGCCCTGTATCTGATTTCAGAGACCACCCTCTCCCTGTATCTGATTTCATTGACCACCCTCTCCCTGTGTCTGATTTCAGTGACCACCCTCTCCCTGTGTCTGATTTCAATGACCACCCTCTCCCTGTGTCTGATTTCAATAACTACCCTCTCCCTGTGTCTGATTTCAGAGACCACCCTCTCCCTGTATCTGATTTCAGTGACCACCCTCTCCCTGTGTCTGATTTCAGAGACCACCCTCTCCCTGTATCTGATTTCAGAGACCACCCTCTCCCTGTGTCTGATTTCAGTGACCACCCTCTCCCTGTATCTGATTTCAGAGACCACCCTCTCCCTGTGTCTGATTTCAGAGACCACCCTCTCCCTGTGTTTGATTTCAGTGACCACCCTCTCCCTGTGTTTGATTTCAGTGACCACCCTCTCCCTGTGTCTGATTTCAGAGACCACCCTCTCCCTGTATCTGATTTCAGAGACCACCCTCTCCCTGTATCTGATTTCAGAGATCACCCTCTCCCTGTGTTTGATTTCAGTGACCACCCTCCCCCTGTGTTTGATTTCAGTGACCACCCTCTCCCTGTATCTGATTTCAGAGACCACCCTCTCCCTGTGTTTGATTTCAGTGACCACCCTCTCCTTGTGTTTGATTTCAGTGACCACCCTCTCCCTGTATCTGATTTCAGTGACCTCCCTCTCCCTGCGTCCGATTTCAGTGACCACCCTCTCCCTGTATCTGATTTCAGAGACCACCCTCTCCCTGTATCTGATTTTAGAGACCACCCTCTCCCTGTATCTGATTTCAGAGACCACCCTCTCCCTGTATCTGATTTCAGAGACCACCCTCTCCCTGTATCTGATTTCAGAGACCACCCTCTCCTTGAATGTTGAATCTGTAATTCCCGAGCCCTCCCATTTCTTGTCTTTCCAACATGCTCCACGTTGTCATTGGCTCTCTCCGGGTGATGTCATGGAGTGGGGCGGGGCCTGTCTGCAGCAGGGAATTTAAATTGTTCAACCTCCCGGGCTGCTGGAGGCAGGGCTCTGGGGAGGAAACCCGGATCAATTCCGGGAAACTCCTGGTCATTCTGGGAGAGTCAGGAACCCTACTCCACACCTTTGCTTTCTCTAATTCTGATGGTTCACCTTTGTGTGATAAAAGCCCAGCCTGAGTGGTGGCCCTGTGGGTCTCTGCTAACACTGACTGACCTGCTGTATATTTCCACTCGTTGTTGTTTTCTTCAACACGTTGAACACCTTGAAAGGTTTGCTGCTCCTCACACAAAGCGACCTTATTTTTCTGGAACTTAATTATTTTGTCAGTACCTCCAAGCTCCCACACCTCTTGACAGTGCCTGCTGTGTTACACTTGTATCTAGACCCCTTCCTGCATCAGCAAGACCATGACTAACTAAACAGAGTGCGTCCAGGTAACTGAGCGATGACAGAGTTTAATAACGCACAGGCTCTCTCCTGTCTCATGCCTCATTCTTCCTCATTACCTTAATATCCCTGTGCACTATCTGATTCTCATGCAGGTATTTCAGGCCTTCCAGGATCTGCCTCGTGTAGAAAATGATCGTGGCTTCGTTGTCCTTGAGTGGTCCCCACTTGGAGCACAGCAGCGCAGAGAGGCTTCCTGGTTACAAAGTGACACACGGTCTATCATTTAATTATCACTATTAACAGAAGAGAAAGACAACAGAATACGCCAACATAATGGGCTCAGAGCATATGTAGAATGCAGAGCACAGTGAGAATGGCGCAGATTTAGCCAGAAATCTCTGGCAAAATCATGAGTGTGTGTCTACACACACACGGAAAATTACTCACGCATTCACAATGATTAAAGTGTTGGTGCAGTCCTGAGTGTTCCGATTATACCCTCAGAGTGTCCTGACTGCTGTGGAGGAACGGGAGTGATTGCTCTCAATTTATCTGTGTTACAGAAATGCGACTGCCTCATCAAAAAGTTATTACAAAAGGCCAACCAGCAAACCTCCTGGGTTGGGAAAGACACTCAAACTTTAAGGGACATAGTAATTGCTGGATGAAGAAAACCATGGTCCATATAATGCACCTTCAACCATTCTGGTAATCACGACCATCAATTTCAATAATTAGTTTATAACGGACCCACAAATGACAGCAGGAAAACCCCGGTGAGGGAGAGCTTTGAGAAGCAGAGAACCTCCCAAGCATGCTGCACTTACCAGATGTCATGCCTCATATATAGTATCCCAAAACATTTCTTTCGGAAGGAAAGGGCTCACCTCCTGGAACCTCCTCCATGAAGATTTTGATGTATCCGTCCTGGCTAACCGATCCCAAGTACTGGACAATATTCCTGTGTTTCAAGCGCTTGTGGAGAGCGATTTCTTCATGAAGAGGCTGCGAGTACCTGTGCAGGGAGCAGGAGTAGAATCCATGGGAAACAGGGTGTAAGAGGTACAGGCGAGAAAGAACCAAGAATGGAAGGAGCAGTTCACTGGGTAATGGCTCTCCATGACTTTTCTTCATATCCATAGCATTCTAAACATTCTGTTCAATCTATAGCATGTAAGATACATACGACACATTATGTAGGTATCAGCAGGATCATTAGGAGGGCAGTGAGCAGACAGATGTAAATGCCAATACAGGGGCATCTCTGGTGCCCACCTGCTCCATATGGCCAGACACTCTGGCACCCACTGCCACTGGAGGACCGGGAGAAATATGGAACTTTCCAGGGCCTTTTTCCAACCATGTTCTCTCTCTGCCCCTTAAGGGGCCTAATCGGGAATTTTCTTTCTTTTCCTTTGGTATATCGGAGGTGGGTGGGTCCAGACCACTTCCCCACCGGTGGGATCAGGTCCACCACAAGGCAACCAGTGAACTGCAACCCCGCTCAGCATACCAGCCTCCAGAGATATACTGGGTCCTGACTGAGCCACTAGGGTAGGAACCCCTGGTGCAACGAGTGCCCACTCCCTGGTCCCATGGGTCACTGATACATCGGTTGTGTCAGGCAGTGGGGGATGCGGGGGGAGGGGGTTGGGGTTCTGTCAGTCTGAGGCAAATCAATAACTCTGAAAACTGGGCACCAACTGGTCTCTGTTCTTTTCTAGGGGTTTCCGCCAACCTCCCAAAGTGAGAGCAGGACATCAGTTCAACACCTGAGGATCCTTGACCCTATCATCTGTATACTATATCCATCTGTATCTCTATATCAAAAGCTTTAGTGTGTAGCATACACTTACTGGACATTTCCCACTTCCACGTGTCACACCTCTTGCTGCGCTCTCAATTGCTTATTTTCAAACTTCCCCCTCCAAGCCTGCTTCTCTGACTGGCTGATTCTTCCCATGTGACCATTAGTCTTCCCATCTCCTGCCCATCTCAGGGCCAATGTTTCAACCAAATGGCTTCGAGATACCAATCCTGAGAATTCAGTGTACCCATAACACGACAGCCCAGTTCTTATTAAAGCTCAGCTGCACCATGAGCAATGCCATGGGAGATCTAGTAGCAGCAATGGCTCCTCTATGCTGCTAATCTATATTATCTACTATTCCCTCATAAGTCACTCATACAGCCAAAAGCTTTTATTTCATACAGTCTAAAAATACACCCTTTTGACCCGCGACGCACAGAGACAGCAGTGTGCACCATCTGCAAAGATGCACTGCAGCAACTCACCAAGGTTTCTTCGCTAGCACCTCGCAAATCTGCGGGCTCTACCACCTAGAAGGATAAGACCAGCTGGTGCAGGGGAATACCATCACTTCCAACTTCCCCTCCAGGTCACACAGCACCCTGACTTGAAATATATATCACCATTCCTTCATTGGCGTAGGGTCAACATCTGGAACTCCCTCCCTAACAGCACAGTGGGAGTACCTACACCACATGGACTGCAGCAGTTCAAGGAGGCGGCTCGCTACCAATCAGCCCTGCCGGCAATGCTCACATCCCGAGAATAAATTAAAAAGAGGTGTATTGTTTCTCTAATTTACTTTCCATTAAAACAAGCAATTACCCAAATCTGTTATTGAAACTCCATTCACTTGGAGATATTAATATATGAGCAGTGCTCATCAGTAATATCTTCATTCTAGTCAAAAAAAAGTAATTTCAGAATTAATTCAGTCACAATCTACTGTTATTAAGTGCACATAAAGCACGATCAGGTTCTGTTCTCTGACAAAACTGCTCACTATTCCAGGATCATCGCACAACTTAAAGATTACCCCAGCTTCTCTACTCCACTAGAAACCGTTGTTTTAAACTCCTCTCCCTGCCCCCCTCCACCGTCACCGGACACAATAAGTGGGAGGAGCTTAAATGGACTTCTTGTCACTAAGACCGAGACCATCCGATCAGCCACCCTGCTGCTTCCCTCTCTTCCGTTAGTCCACAGGGTCAAACTTCACCTGAAGCTCCCCTCTGCCCTAGCATCTTTCTCTAGTTTGTCTATTTCCCCCCGTGCCATCTCCAAGCTCATCTTGTCCATGAGACCCACCTCTTGCTCCCTCAACCCTCTTCCCACTAAATTGACCATGCAACTTCCCTTCATGGCCTTCATTTTATCTGATATTGTTAATGGTTCTCTCTCCTCAGGGACTGTCCCCTTTGTCTTCAAATATGCCATTACCGTTCACCTCCTCAAAAAAACAACCCTTGGCTGCTCTGCCCCTGCCAACTACCGCCCCATCTCCAACCTCCCTTTCCTTTCCAAACTCCTTGAATGTGTTGTTGCCTCACAAATCCGTGCCCATCTTTACCAGACCTCCATGTTTGAATTCCTCCAATCAGGTTTCTGCCCCTGGCCACAGTACCGAAACAGCTCTCATCAAAGTCACAAATGACATCCTGTGCCTGTAACAAAGGTAAACTTTCCCTCCTCGTCCTTCTCGACCTGTCTGCAGCCTTTGACATGGTTAGCCACACCATTCTCATCCAACGCCTCTCCACTGTCATCCAGCTGGGTGGGACTGCTCTCACCTGGTTCCATTCTTACTTATCCAGTTGTCACCTGCAATGGCTTCTCTTCCTGCTTCCCGCACTGTTATCTTTGGTGTTTCCCAAGGATCTATCCTCGACCTCTTATTTCTCATCTACATGCTTCCCTCAGCGAAATCATCCGAAAACACAACATCAAGTTCCGCATAACAGAGAAAATGTTGGAAATACTCAGCAGGTCTGGCAGCATCTGTGGGGAGAGAAACAGATTCAGGTCAGTGACCCTTCATCAACCTGAAATGTTAACTCTGTTTCTCTCTCCACAGATGCTGCCAGATCTGCTGAGTATTTTCAACACTTTCTATTTTTATTTCAGATTTCCAGCATCCAAAGTTTTGATCAAGTTCCACATGAATGCTGATGACACCCAGCTCTATCTCTCTCAACCCTTTAACTGGCTCTGATTTGTCACACTGCTTGTCTGAAATCAACTAATGGATGAGCAGAAATTTCCTCTGACTAAAGAGTGGGCAGATAAAAGCCACTGTATTTGGCCCTGCCACAAACTCCATTCACTTGTCATGGACTCCATCCTTCACCCTCACAGCTGTCTCGAGTTCGGTGATTTTAAAACTCTCGTCCTTGTTTTTAAACCCTTCCATTGCCTCCCTACCTCTGTAACCTCCTCCACCCCTACAACCCTCTGAGATTCCTGCACTCCCCAATCCTGACCTTTAGTGCATCCCCTATTTTCATCACAGCCCTTAACTCTGCAATTCCCTCCCTAAACCCCTCGACCTCTCTCCACCTTTCTCTCTTCCTGTAAAATTCTTATTAAAACCTACTACTTTCACAAAGCTTTTGGTCACCTTTCCTATCAGTTTATGTGGCCCAGTGCCAAAATATATTTGATAAAGCTGTGGACTAGCGCCTTGGAATGTTTTACTACATTAAAGGCGCTATATAAATGCAAGTTGTTCCGATAGCAGAGCGTGCGATGTCTATGGTGTTTGACTGTCCAGGTGCACAGTCAGTAGTGTTGCTAATTACCTGTTGTCCCTTTCTGGAATCTCTTTGATGGCGATGCGGACTTGGGTACTCAGGTCCCGCCCGGCATACACAATCCCATATGTTCCCTTTCCCAGAATCAGCCGGTCTCCATTCTCCACATATTCGTAATTGTACTGCACATGAAGAACAACAGAGTTGCTTTTATACAGCACCTTTCACAATCGTAGGACATCCCATAGTGCTTTCTAGCAATTAAATACTTTTGAAGTGTAGTCACTGCTTTTACAGTGGCTGCCAATTTGTGCACAGCAAGGTCAAACAAACAGCAATGTGGTGGAGACCAGATAACTGATTTTAGTGATGTTGGTTGAGTGATAAGTATTGGCCAGGACACCAGGGAGAACTCTCCAGGTCCTCTTCACAATAGCCCAACCAAGGTAGACAGGGCCTGAGTTCAACGTCTCACCCGAAAGACGCCACCTCCAACAGTGCAGTGCTCCCTCAGTACTGCACTGGGAGTGTCAGCCTAGATTATATGCCCAAATCTCTTAAGTGGGACTTGAACCCACAACCTTCTGATTTGGAGGCGACAGTAAACGAATTAAGCTCTGTTGAATTTTGAATACACATTGGTCATCCGTTTTTTTTCTCCCTTTCTCTCTGAAGGCCCCTAAATGTGCTGGAGGTTTGGGGGGGGTGGGGGCAGAGGGAATACTCATCAGTGCTAATGACCCCTCCTCGAGCATTCCTGCCCTCCAGTGAGCCCAGATAATAAACATCACACTATTCTCCACCGGTGTATCTAAGCTCAATTCCCACATAGCAATACCTCACAGGTGAACCTGGACAGGGAGTGTTGTAAGGATATTTTACCATCTCTCTACTGCTCTCTTAATGCTTCTTAAAACCTACCTCTTTGAAAAAGCTATTGGTCATCTGTTCTGATATCTCCTTATGTGGCTCAGTGTCAAATTTCATTCAATAAAGCTCCTTTGAAGCGTCTTGGGGCATTTTATTACATTGAGGGTGCTATATAAATGAAAGTTGTGCTGTTGTTGTTGATGTGTTGTCCTCATAGTGGAACAGTCAATGTGCTGGGATCTGATACAGACTACTTATAGAGAAGCTGGGGGCCTGTTTGCATTGTATGAAGTAATGAAGGACTTTACATGGTCGCTTAGTGTCTCACTCACCTCCAGTAGCTCCTCCGTCAGTCTCACTCCATCATCTGTATTCAACTTGGTTTCCTTTGTGAAAGAATTCAGCAGCTCACAGAACCTGACAAAGAGGAACAAACACATCGACAGAAAGACGTCAGCGTCACAATATAGCCACCAGGGTGGGACTCTGCCTAAATGGCTGGAGAGGTGCCGATCAAAATGGTGGCAGTTCTTACCCATGCTCCTTAACATTGCTAAAGCACTCTATAAGAATGATGAAATGTTTAAGCTGTGTTGAGGATTAGGATGAAGAGCAGCCACCAGTCACAGTACCAGCTTGTGAGGGGTGAAGACATTTTAATCCAAGTAAAAATAAGTGTGGGTCAGAACATGATAAATCTACCAGTGGCAAATGAACATCACACACCTTTTGTCAGCAAGTCTAAATTGGGTAGAGAATTTCAGATGAATTAATAAAAAATTCATATCACATCTTAGGCTGCAGAGTAAATCAAAGAGTGGACAGTGCTGTGCTGGGGGGCACGTTCCAGCACCTACTGTTAATTTTTACAATAACACATCCCTTAAAAAGAAAGAGTACTTTCTACAGTTTGCCCACATGCAGCAAGACCGGGATAACATTCAGGCTTGTGCTGATAAGTGACATGCAACATTTGCATCACACAAGTAACAGGCAATGACCATCTACAATAAAGAGAGTCTAACCACCTTTCTTTGACATTCAGTGGCATTACCATCACTGAATCCCCCACTATCAACATCCTGGAGGTTACCATTGACCAGAAACAGAACTGGAGTAGCCATATAAATATTGTGGCTACAAGAGCAGGTCAGAAGCTGGGAATTCTGTTACAAGTAACACACCTGGTTACCTGGTTACCTGGGCCCACTGCCCTCCCCCAGCCACACCTGCTCTTTGTTTTCTCAATGAAATTGATCCGGATGAAACTGACGAGCACAGCTGCCGATACTTTAATCTCCGATCCTGCTGTCTTCACAGTCCAGAGTGTCTGCAGCCACGGCATGCGGTAAGTCCATTGAGGTGAAGAAGGAGCTGCGGGACCCGAGAGAAGTCCTGTGAAAAGGTGCCCCGAACACCCAAAACATCCACGAACGGCCCCCCCGGCCGCAACTTCAAAGCGCCCGCGGGAGATGGCTCGGAGAGCATCTGCAGCGCACTGTCGGCAATGCTGCATGCCTTTATTTAAACCACTGCAAAAAAAAAACCCTTAGCAAATGTAATCACCTCTAAGTCTGCCAAATGATGCTTCACCTCCCGAAGGACGTGGATGAGCTTTCCGGACATCGATGGTGGGCACTGAGGAAATGGCTTATTTACCTGCACCAGATTCCACCCCCCCTCCCCCCCCTTCCACCCCCCCCCCCCCCACCCCCCGTCCCCTTCCCTGCTCCACCCTCTCAGCTCACCCCCTCACAACCCCGTCCCAGCCCGCCCCCCCCTCGCACCATCTTCACCCCGCACCCCCTTCCCCTGCACCCCCCCCCCCACCCCCTCCCTCTACCCCTCCCCCTTGCATCCCCTCCTCCCACCGGCACCATCCTACACCTGTGTAGGGGCCCCAACAACCCCACTGCCTTGTGGGCGTCTCGGGAGAGACCAAGGCTAAGGGAGTAAACCCTAACAGAAAATCCGGAGCGGAACCCCGTAGGCGGTCATGTGTCACCTTTGGCATGTTTCCGGCAGTTCCTGCAGCCATACTGGTGCCAAACGTCGTGTCCTGCACTCCTTTGGACCCCACCAGAAAGGCCGAGAGGGGGGTTTTGACGACTGGGCAACTCTCAACCTCCATAAATTTGCCCAGGCATGCGCCATGGAGAGGTCACTCCATAGTTGCCTCACAGCGACTGAAACAACACGGAAGGCAGCAGTTACGGGTTATAAGTCCAGATAAATTGGCGTAGAAACTGGGCGCCACGGGTTGCCTTTGTCGGTGGGAGAGGTCATTGCACCTCACTGGACAGCTACCGCCCGCCTCAAACCGGGCAGCCCCCGGTCAATAAGGTTCTGTCCCGCCACAGTCTGCCTGCTTCAATGGGTGCTTGGAGCTCAGGGTCATTGCCCGAAAGGTGGACTGATACACCGCACCAAACAACATGAAAAAAGGAAAGAAGGTACCAGCCCTTCGCTTTGCAAGCTGGAACGTCAGAACTATGTGTCCTGGCCTGTCGGAAGACCTTACACAAATCAACGATTCTCGGAAGACCGCCATCATTAACAACGAGCTCAGTAGACTCAATGTGGACATTGCAGCACTTCAGGAGACTCGCCTCCCCGCGAGTGGCTCTCTAGCAGAGCAAGACTACACCTTCTTCTGGCAGGGCAGGGATCCTGAAGAACCAAGACAGCATGGAGTGGGCTTCGCCATCAGAAACTCCTTGCTCAGCATGATAGAGCCTCCCTCAAATGGCTCGGAACGCATACTGTCCATCCGACTGCTCACCACCTCTGGTCCAGTACACCTACTCAGCATCTATGCTCCAACACTCTGTTCCGCACCTGAAGCTAAAGACCAGTTCTATGAACAACTCCATAACATCATTAGCAGCATCCCCAACACCGAACACCTATTCCTGCTGGGGGACTTTAATGCCAGGGTTGGGGCCGACCATGACTCATGGCCCTCCTGCCTTGGGCGCTATGGCGTTGGAAGGATGAATGAGAACGGGCAGAGACTGCTTGAGTTGTGTACCTATCATAACCTCTGCATCACCAACTCGTTCTTTCACACTAAACCCTGTCACCAGGTTTCATGGAGGCACCCAAGATCACGTCGTTGGCACCAGCTAGACCTCATTGTCACAAGGCGAGCCGCCTTAAACAGTGTTCAAATCACACGCAGCTTCCACAGTGCGGACTGCGACACCGACCACTCCCTGGTGTGCAGCAAGGTTAGACTCAGACCAAAGAAGTTGCATCATTCCAAGCAGAAGGGCCACCCGCGCATCAACACGAGCAGAATTTCTCACCCACAGCTGTTACAAAAATTTCTAAATTCACTTGTAACAGCCCTTCAAAACACTCCCACAGGGGATGCTGAGACCAAGTGGGCCCACATCAGAGACGCCATCTATGAGTCAGCTTTGACCACCTACGGCAAAAGTGCGAAGAGAAATGCAGACTGGTTTCAATCTCATAATGAAGAGCTGGAACCTGTCATAGCCGCTAAGCGCATTGCACTTTTGAACTACAAGAAAGCCCCCAGCGATCTAACATCCGCAGCACTTAAAGCAGCCAGAAGTACTGCACAAAGAACGGCTAGGCGTTGCGCAAACGACTACTGGCAACACCTATGCAGTCATATTCAGCTGGCCTCAGACACCGGAAACATCAGAGGAATGTATGATGGCATGAAGAGAGCTCTTGGGCCAACCATCAAGAAGATCACCCCCCTCAAATCTAAATCGGGGGACATAATCACTGACCAACGCAAACAGATGGACCGCTGGGTTGAGCACTACCTAGAACTGTACTCCAGGGAGAATGCTGTCACTGAGACTGCCCTCAATGCAGCCCAGCCTCTACCAGTCATGGATGAGCTGGACATACAGCCAACCAAATCGGAACTCAGTGATGCCATTGATTCCCTAGCCAGCGGAAAAGCCCCTGGGAAGGACAGCATTACCCCTGAAATAATCAAGAGTGCCAAGCCTGCTATACTCTCAGCACTACATGAACTGCTATGCCTGTGCTGGGACGAGGGAGCAGTACCCCAGGACATGCGCGATGCCAACATCATCACCCTCTATAAAAACAAAGGTGACCGCGGTGACTGCAACAACTACCGTGGAATCTCCCTGCTCAGCATAGTGGGGAAAGTCTTTGCTCGAGTCGCTCTGAACAGGCTCCAGAAGCTGGCCGAGCGCGTCTACCCTGAGGCACAGTGTGGCTTTCGTGCAGAGAGATCGACTATTGACATGCTGTTCTCCCTTCGTCAGATACAGGAGAAATGCCGTGAACAACAGATGCCCCTCTACATTGCTTTCATTGATCTCACCAAAGCCTTTGACCTCGTCAGCAGACGTGGTCTCTTCAGACTACTAGAAAAGATCGGATGTCCACCAAAGCTACTAAGTATCATCACCTCATTCCATGACAATATGAAAGGCACAATTCAACATGGTGGCTCCTCATCAGAGCCCTTTCCTATCCTGAGTGGTGTGAAACAGGGCTGTGTTCTCGCACCCACACTTTTTGGGATTTTCTTCTCCCTGCTGCTTTCACATGCGTTCAAATCCTCTGAAGAAGGAATTTTCCTCCACACAAGATCAGGGGGCAGGTTGTTCAACCTTGCCCGTCTAAGAGCGAAGTCCAAAGTACGGAAAGTCCTCATCAGAGAACTCCTCTTTGCTGACGATGCTGCTTTAACATCTCACACTGAAGAATGCCTGCAGAGTCTCATCGACAGGTTTGCGTCTGCCTGCAATGAATTTGGCCTAACCATCAGCCTCAAGAAAACGAACATCATGGGGCAGGATGTCAGAAATGCTCCATCCATCAATATTGGCGACCACGCTCTGGAAGTGGTTCAAGAGTTCACCTACCTAGGCTCAACTATCACCAGTAACCTGTCTCTAGATGCAGAAATCAACAAGCGCATGGGTAAGGCTTCCACTGCTATGTCCAGACTGGCCAAGAGAGTGTGGGAAAATGGCGCACTGACACGGAACACAAAAGTCCGAGTGTATCAGGCCTGTGTCCTCAGTACCTTGCTCTACGGCAGCGAGGCCTGGACAACGTATGCCAGCCAAGAGCGACGTCTCAATTCATTCCATCTTCGCTGCCTTCGGAGAATACTTGGCATCAGGTGGCAGGACTATATCTCCAACACAGAAGTCCTTGAAGCGGCCAACACCCCCAGCTTATACACACTACTGAGTCAGCGGCGCTTGAGATGGCTTGGCCATGTGAGCCGCATGGAAGATGGCAGGATCCCCAAAGACACATTGTACAGCGAGCTCGCCACTGGTATCAGACCCACCGGCCGTCCATGTCTCCGTTATAAAGACGTCTGCAAACGCGACATGAAATCGTGTGACATTGATCACAAGTCGTGGGAGTCAGTTGCCAGCATTCGCCAGAGCTGGCGGGCAGCCATAAAGACAGGGCTAAATTGTGGCGAGTCGAAGAGACTTAGTAGTTGGCAGGAAAAAAGACAGAGGCGCAAGGGGAGAGCCTACTGTGCAACAGCCCCAACAAACAAATTTCTCTGCAGCACCTGTGGAAGAGCCTGTCACTCCAGAATTGGCCTTTATAGCCACTCCAGGCGCTGCTTCACAAACCACTGACCACCTCCAGGCGCGTATCCATTGTCTCTCGAGATAAGGAGGCCCAAAAGGAGAACACACCTCCTGACTCCCTAAGGCCTATCCACCATCTACAAGGCACAAGTCAGGAGTGTGATGGAATACTCCCCACTTGCCTGGATGGGTGCAGCTCCAACAACACTCAAGAACCTGACACCATCCAGGACAAAGCAGCCCGCTTAATCAACACTGCACCCACCAGCTTAAACATTCACTCCCTCCACCACCGACGCACAGTGGCAACAGTGTGTACTATCTACAAGGTGCACTGCAGCAACTCACCAAGGCTCCTTAGACAGCACCTTCCAAACCCACAATCTCTACCAACTAGAATGACAAGGGCAGCAAATGCATGGGAACACCATCACCTGCAAGTTCCCCTCCAAGCCATTCACCATCCTGACTATAACCGTTCATTCATCATTGCAGAGTCAAAATCCTGGAACTCATTCCCTAACAGCACTGTGGGTGTACCTACACCACATTGACTGCAGCAATTCAAGAAGGCGGCTCACCACCACCTTCTCAAGGGCAATTAGGGATGGGCAATTATTGCTGGCCTTTTCAGCAACACCCACATCCCCTGAATGAATTTAAAAAAGCACTTCGAAATGGCCTCAACTCTGCTTTGTGATTGTTTGTGGGAAGTTGGGAATGCATCCTCATTCTGATCTTTTGTTTTATTCTTTCATGGGATGCAGGCGTTGCTGGCAAAGCCAGTATTTGTTGCCCATCTCTAATTGCCCTTGACAACTGAGTGGCTTGCTAGGCCATTTCAGAGTCAACCACATGACCATGAGTTTGGAGTCGCATTTGGCCAGACCAGGTAAGGACAGCAGATTTCCTTCCCTAAAGTACATTAGTGAACCTTTACAACAATCGATGATAGTTTGATTACTGATACGAGCTTACCATTTCATATTTTTTAAATTAATTAATTCACTGAATTTAAACTCCACCAGCTGCTGAGGTGGGATTTGAACCCATGTCCCCAGGACATTAGCCTGGGCCTCTGGATTACTAGTTCAGTGACAATACTACTATGCCACCATCTCCTCCAGGAGGTTTCATTCTACGCACAGGACCCTGCCATTTGATGCTTGATAATGGGATAGTAATGGCGACTACAATACCCATAATCTTCTGTGCTCCAGAAATCACTCTATTCCTTGTGTGGTTTCACTTGAGTGCGTCCACACCAGGGCCCTATTGCATCCTGGGTACGTCTGTAGCCCTTGTGTTGTGACTCAGGACAGTGTGACAGAAGAGAAAAAAGTCTCTATATTCCCGAATTACTCACAGCAGTGTCCAGGAGATTAATCTTCAATTCCAGAAGACTCTGAGACAATCTGCCAGGGTTGGTGACTTTACCATAGGTATCCAGTGGGATGGGCAAATGAAACTGTCTTGGCACTACTGAGTGCCAAAGGGGAGGTAAGCTCATTGGCCTGCTGAAGAGTCTTAAACTGCAGTTCAGGTTTGTAAGGCAGCACAAGTAAGAACCAGGCTAACATTCTGTAAAATTTATCAAGAAGTTTCAACTTTGCAAAGGAGCATGGGTAAAACATGTAGCCATTTTGCCCTAAACTAACAACCAGATTGATGTACAGGAAAGCAGGGACCGACGTGAAATGAATTATGCAGACTTGGAGCAGGTCTCTGTGAGAATGGGCCCACACACTAAAGGTCCCCATAACTGGCAGGAATTGGCAATCTCACTCAAAGAGGCTACAGGGTGACTGATGTGAGAAAGAGGAAGTATCACACTCGTGTGGTAGTGAGGTTACCTGCAGATTGGGGCGAGGCACCTTGTTGGAGTTAGATGGAGGGAGCTTCTCTGTATCTAACTTGAGTTGTGTCTGACCTGAAAGTAGTTGATTTTGTTGACGCCTGAGACTAGGCTGATCTCCTGTTGCCCAGAAAACACCAGAACTGTACCTCTGCCTGCCAGTGTTGCGCTGCTAATAACTGGCCAATCCTGCTCAGTGCACCTCTGTGAAATAAGCAGGGCAGGCTCCCAACACCTATTGTCCCCTCTATAGGCAGTCTGCCTCCCATGGAGATGGAATCCTGTCCTGCAGCTTTCGGAAACTCCGTCATTGGGATGAGATGTTAAACTGAGGCCCTCCCTGCTTGCTCAGCAAACATAAAAGATCTTACGACCACAGTAAGTGAAATCAGGAAGCGCTTTTTTACACAAAAGGTAGTGGAATTCTGGAGCTCTCGGCCCCACAATGCTGTGGATGCTGTGGATGCTGTGGGCGCTCGAGGGCAACTGGGGCTTTCAAAACTGACATTGATATATTATTGTTAGGCAAAGTTGTCAAGAGATATGGAGCAAAGGCAGGAAAATGGAATTGAGGTACAAATCAACCAAGATCTAAATGAATGTCAGAACAGGCCTGAGGAGCTGAATGGCCTCCTCCTGTGCCTATGACTCCCGTCTGTTTCAAGAGTTCTCTTTTGCAAATGTATTTTAGTGGCAATACTCGAGATTGACTATGGGGGGCGACAGATTCCTATACAATGAGCAACAAGCCAAGCGACTGCCAAATGCGTGGGAGCTTTCTGGGGCAGCAACAAAATAACAGATTATTTCTTTTGTGGCAGCAGGCAATTGTTATTATTTTAAGTTCTTTAACTGATGAATAACAGCTGCTATTTTCCACTGGAAATGATCTAATGAAATTAGGAACCATAGTCACGCTAATTTGTAAATTCTTTAATTCTGTTTGCAATGATGGTGAAGAATTAAGCTGGAGTTCAGAGCTTGCATTTCACATTTCATTAAATCTTGGGAGAGAGGCTTCATCAGGGAGAAAAAAATGGAGCAATTTCAGTTGAAAGAGGACCTGCAGGTGAGGAGTTGGTTGCAGGGTCAGAGGGAACTTCTGATGTTTGTTTATTTATTTAGTGATACAGCACTGAAACAGGCCCTTCAGCCCAAGTCTGTGCCGACCATCAATCACCCATTCATACTAATCCTACACTAATCCCATATTCCTACCACATCCCCTATATTCCCCTACCTATACTAGGGGCAATTTATAATGGCCAATTTACCTATCAACCTGCATGTCTTTGGCTGTGGGAGGAAACCAGAGCACCCAGTGAAAACCCACGCAGTCACAGGGAGAACTTGCAAACTCCGCACAGGCAGTACCCAGAATTGAACCCGGGTCGCTGGAGCTGTGAGGCTGTGGTGCTAACCACTGCGCCACTGTGCCGCCCTTTGGGTGGTCAAAGAGGTGGGGTTTTAAGCCAGGTCTTAAAGCAGGAGAGGGAAATGGAAAGGGAAAAAGATTCCGGTGGGAATTCAACAGCACAGGACCTAAACGGCTGGAGGTATGGAGGCCAATGGTGGGGCGAAGGGGTGGGTGGTGCACAAGAGGGCCAGAAGGGATAGAGAGCTCCCAGGAGGGTTGTAGGGCTGAAGGCAGCTACAGAGCTAGGGACAGGCAAGGCCATGTAGGGATTTGAACACAAGAATGAGAATTTTAAATTGGAGTTATTTGGGAGCTGGGAGCCAATGTAGGTCAATGAGGACACGGGTGATAGGCTTGGTGTGCATATAGGCTAAAGATAACAGAATTTTAGATGACTGGGATGTTGGAGGATGGAAGGCAGGCCAGCAGAGAATTGGAATCGTTGAGTCTGGAGGTCATGGATGAATGTTTCAGCAGCAAATGGGGTGGGGAAGGGGCAAGGACGGCGATTTTACAGAGGTGGAAGTAGGTGGCCTTGGTGATGGACTCGATTTGGGTTTGGAAGCTCAGCTCAGGATCAAATAGAATGCCGAGGGGTTGTGAATATTCTGGTTCAGCCTGTACAGTGGCCAGGGAAGGGCATGGAATGGGTGGCTAGGGAACGAAGTTTGTAGCAGGGACTGAAGACAATGGCTTTGGTCCGCTCAGTGTTTAATTGGAGAAAATTACATCTCATTCAGGATTGGATGTCAGACATCAAGCTGACAAGACAGAGGCAGTGGAGGGATTGAGAGAGGTGATAGAAAGGTAGAGATGGGTGTTGCCAGTATACAGATGGAATCTGACTCCATGCCTGTGGATGATCTCTCCAAGGGGCAGCTTGTAGGTGACCAAGAGGAGGGGCCTAGGACAGACCCTTGGGGGACTCCGGAGATAAACCGTGCAGGTTTAGCCATGATCTAATGGAATGAGGGAGCAGGCTTGATGGGCTGAATGGCCTCCTCCTGTTTCTAAAACAGAGGCACACACTGAAACTCTGCCCAGTTCTGGTCTTTACACAATAAAAAAAAGATATAGAAGCATTGGGGAAGGTACAAAAAAGATTTGTAGAAATGATACCAGAACTGAGAGGTTATAACTACCAGAAAAGGTTGTGACTCTTTTCCCGAGAAAAGAGAAATCTGAGAGGAGGCCTGATAGAGGTTTTTAGAATTATGGAGAGACTCAATAGCATATACAGAGAGATATTTCCACTTGTGGGGAGACCAAAACTAGGGGCCATAAACATAAGACAGTCACCAATAATTTCAGTAAGAAATTCAGGAGAAATGTCTTTACCCAGAGAGTGGTGAGAATGCGGAACTCACTGCCACATGGAATAGTTGAGGTGAACAGCAGAGATGCCTTTAAGGGACAGTTAGATAATTTCATGAGGCAGAAAGGAATAGAAAGATATGTTGATAGGGTTAGATGACGAGGAGTGGGAGGAGGCTCGTGTAGAGCATGAACACCAGCATGAACCTGTTGGGCCGAATGTCCTGTTCCTCTGCTGTAAATTCTATGTAACACAGTCAGCCGTACCTTTTGCAGTGTAGCTCTGTTGGAAAGTAGAGCTGGAAGTCGTCTGAGTTGTGCAACACGTAGAGGAAGCAGCAACGCTCATTGAACTTTGAGACACTGGAAAAGAACAGACAACACAGCTCACATTCTACTCTGACATCTTAACACAACTGACACGGGTGTGAGCTCGGCCTGAACAAGAGCTGGGACATTTCAACGATGGACTGAGTGGACACAGGCTAAAACACGTCTGGTGTGGGCATTATATGGGTCCACAAACGAGTAACAGTCATTAAGCCCTCATACTACTCATGGCTCCTGTTTGAACAATCCCTGACTATCTTCTTCCTCCCTTTCTAGGCACTAAGCCTTTCTTCCTGCTATACCTGGCATCGATACACCAGCCCAGTGAATGCAACTACTCAGCATTGAGAGTATGAGATGGGAGTCCAGCTCCTAAGGTAAATGTTAAATACAAGGAGATTCCTCCTGGTTTACTTATCTTTTCTGCCCCATGCTTTCACTTTCAAGGGCAAAATACCTGTTATTGAGTTCATTCCTTTAAAAAGCTTGGATCCTTTCCAGCAACAATCTTCTATGGTTGAGAAAAGATTGCTCCTCACTGGAATTAGGATTGTAAACCCTCCAGGGAAGATTAACAATGTATCTCCTGGAATTTGCTATGAGCAACCCCAAGACAAAAATCATGGGGGCAATAAAAAATGGTGTACTTCTTTTTCATTTCCTTTGAACACTTTTGTCTGTTAGTTATAAAAATACGGAAAATGGGAAAAGACTGCTTGACCGGGCGGGATTGTTGGAGGTGGGAGATCACATGATGAAAACTCCAGGAATACATCCAAGCAGAGTTGGCAACCTGGTGCACACCAGACTGCAAGGCCCACAGCCTGAACAGAGTTTCTGGAAAGCTCTCTGTATTTAGTTAAACACTGCACTGAAAGCCTTTCTGAGATTGTCCCAATCTTCATGCACTAACCTCACGCCGCGGATAGAGGCTGCATTGAAGGTCCACGTGTGGATTCCATTCTGTCAATAAAACAAACACCATTAGAGGGCCAGCTGAAACTGTGCAGATTAAAGACGTTCATTAATTTAACTTCATTATCCATTACTGTTGTAACTTCCTACACCGCAACCGGACGGGATTTCCACAGGACTTTCCACTATCACACCAACGGAGATGAGAGCGGCATCACAGCCACTGGGAATGAAGGATATCAGTGACTGAAGGTTAAGACCTTCAACAGGTAAGTGATCAAGGCCCCTACTAGGCCAGTTGATCTGTATTCCTTGACACTCTTACCTAACAAAAGTCTATCAATCCCAGGCTTGAAAGCTCCGATTGGCGCCAGCATCCACAGTTTTTTTGGGGAGAGAGCTCCAGTTCCTCTCTGCCCTTTGTGTGAAAAAGATAAGCCAGGTTTATGCACAATTTAACCCTTTAAGCACTAGCATCATTTCCTGACTGACCCCCATCATGTAATTCTCATGATTCACCAAAGTCTTCACAAGATTTAACCAGTCAGCACTCAGCGCTGCATCATTACCAGCGGAACAATCTGGTCCTGATATTCAGATACCTTTTCATCAGGTGAGACATGCCACATGCTCACAGCCTTTTCCATGTCACTGTCGCTCACTGTGAGGTGGGTTGGTTGGAAGATCTTTGTTGGCTCCAGGATAAGGACCTGTTGGAGAAAGTCAAGGTTTCAAACAGCCTGTTGGGGTCTTTCATTTACAAGGATACTGAATGGTTTGTCAAGTTGCTCAGTATTCAGATTTGGAATATCATCCACCCTGTGAGAGTTACCTCAGCTCAAACCAAGATGAAACCTAGGATTGTCCTGATTCCGTATGACAGCCAGCCACGCTGTAAAATCCACTGGGGGGGCAGCCCAACTTGGGGTGTTTTTAACAGTGGGTTTAGATATATGACAGAAATTCTCTTTATTGGGTGCAGTATTCCCAGACAGTCATGTTTACAATGTACCTGGTCATTGCGCATACAGTATACACAGCCCTGCAGCATCAACCAGACGTGTGTGCTGTGTCCTCAGCTGGGAGCATGTTCCCTGCTGGTAGTGTGTGCCCAGCCAGTAGTGTGTTCCCAGTCAGCAGTGTGTTCCCAGTCAGCAGTGTGTTCCCAGTCAGCAGTGTGTTCCCAGTCAGTAGTGTGTTCCCAGCCAGTAGTGTGTTCCCAGTCAGCAGTGTGTTCCCAGTCAGTAGTGTGTTCCCAGTCAGTAGTGTGTGCCCAGCCAGTAGTGTGTTCCCAGCCAGTAGTGTGTGCCCAGCCAGTAGTGTGTTCCCAGTCAGCAGTGTGTTCCCAGTCAGCAGTGTGTTCCCAGTCAGCAGTGTGTTCCCAGTCAGTAGTGTGTTCCCAGCCAGTAGTGTGTTCCCAGTCAGCAGTGTGTTCCCAGTCAGTAGTGTGTTCCCAGTCAGTAGTGTGTGCCCAGCCAGTAGTGTGTTCCCAGCCAGTAGTGTGTTCCCAGCCAGTAGAGTGTTCCCAGTCAGTAGTGTGTTCCCAGTCAGCAGTGTGTTCCCAGTCAGTAGTGTGTGCCCAGCCAGTAGTGTGTGCCCAGCCAGTAGTGTGTTCCCAGTCAGCAATGTGTTCCCAGTCGGCAGTGTGTTCCCAGTCGGTAGTGTGTTCCCAGCCGGCAGTGTGTTCCCAGCCGGCAGTGTGCGCTCAGTCGGCAGTGTATTCCCAGCCGGGAGGGTGTTCCCAGCCGGGAGGGTGTTCCCAGCCGGCAGTGTGCGCTCAGCCGGCAGTGTGCGCTCAGCCGGCAGTGTATTCCCAGTCGGCAGTGTATTCCCAGCCGGGAGGGTGTTCCCAGCCGGGAGGGTGTTCCCAGCCGGTAGGGTGTTCCCAGCCGGCAATGCTCACCAGGAATTTGTCAATGGGCGCCTTGTTTCTGCAAATTGACAGTAAGAATTCCATCCAGAAGTCCACCAGCTCCTGTTTGGCCTGATGGTGCTCGCTGGTGTCAGTCTTGAAGCGCTTGTAGAGTAGATAGGTTTCCATTGCTGATGCCAGGTACCTTGGGGAGAAAGGGAAAGGCAGAGGAGTGGAAAGAGTCAAAACCATAAGCCTAAAATGGGTTTTTATTAGCCTATAAAACCCATTCTCACCCCGAGGTGAATTTAGATGCTGAGCAAGGTGAGAGAGGTTAGTGCTGGGAATGGAACGTTTTCTATATTGGGAACTCAACGTTAGCATTGAGGAATCCAAAGCCAGATGCAGAGCAAAGCCCCAGTGACTAAGGTTCAACCTCAGTAGAATACCCCCTACTGCACCAGCGTGAGGCATTTCCACTGCCTCCCTGAGGCAAATGGCTAACTTTGTGTGAAATGGTGTACTGTGCTGTACTGCAGGTGCATTTAGTATGGATTGGGCTGGATTGGGACTGCGCCAAACATCTTCCCTCTAAGTGTTACACACGGTACAGCGAAGGTTTACTAAACTGGTCCCTGTGATGAGGGGGTTGTCCTATGATGAGAGGATGAGTAAATTTGGATTATATTCTCTGGGGTTTAGAAGAATGAGAGGTGATCTCATTGAAACATACAAGATTCTGAAGGGGCTGAATAGGGTGGACATTGAGAGGTTGTTTCTGCTGGTCGGGGAATCTAGAACACGGGGGCACAGTCTCAGGATAAGGGGTCAATCATTCAGGACTGAGATGAGGAGAAATTACTTCACTCAAAGGGTTATGAATCTTTGGAAGTCTCTACCCCAGAGGGTTGTGGATGCTCCATCATTGCATATATTTAAGGCTGGGATAGATAGATTTTTGGTCTCTCAGGGAATCAAGGGATATGGCGAGCAGGTGGGAAAATGGAATTGAATCCTAAGATCAGCCATGATCATATTGAATGGCACAGCAGGCTCGATGGGCTGTCTGGTCTACTCCTGCCCCAATTTCTTGTGTTCTTGACTCTCCTCCCCTCATCCCCCATCTGAAGGAACACACCCAGTTTAACCTGCAGTGCAGAACCCTTGACCCGTATGATTTGTCAAACTCTTCCCCTATTTGTAATGAGGATCTGACTGCTCTCCTTCTCAGCCTGAGGTCGGCCGTATCTCTTCAAACTGGTTCAGGCTTACATTAGAGACATCTCTGGGTTCCAATTAAACTTTACTTTTGGGTAAAGGTAGTTGTTAAATTGAGCAGCTTTACTGGGCAGAAAGGGAAGGCCCAGATAAGATTAAATGTGCACTGCTTTGCAGCTTTTTTCAGTTCTGGCATGTTACGCAAGGGCCCAGGGGGTGTAATCATCACCACACACACAGGAGCACAGGGGTTACAAACACATCTTTTGCCTTGAGCCTCCTCAGGCTTCATAGGAAGATAGGAACAGGAGTAGGCCATTCAGCCCCTTGAGCCTGTCCCGCCATTCAATGAGATCATGGCTGATCCGCAGCCCAACTCCATATACCTGCCTTTGGCCCATATCCCTTAATATCTTTGCTTAACAAAAATCTATCTATCTCAGATTTAAAACTAACAACTGTTCTAGCTTCAACTGCTGTTTGTGGGAGAGAGTTGCAAACCTCTACCACCCTTTGCGTGAAGAAGTTCTTTCTAACATCTTTCCTAAACGGTCTGGTCTTAATTTTTAGACTATGCCCCCTAGTTTTAGAATCTCCAACCAGTGGAAATAGTTTATCTTTATCTAGCCAGTCTTGTCCTGTTAATATCTTGAGGACTTCAATCAGATCACCCCTTAACCTTCTAAATTCTAGCGAAAACAGGCCTAATTTGTGTAATCTCTCCTCGTAACTTAACCCCTGTAGTCTGGGTATCATTCTTGTAAACCTCCGTTGCACTCCCTCCAAGGCCAATATATCCTTCCTAAGGTGTGGTACCCGGAACTGCTCACAGTACTCCAAGTGGGGTCTAACCAGGGTTTTGTACAGCTGCAGCATGACCTCTGTGTCTTTATACTCCAGTCCTCTAGATATAAAGGCTAGCATTCCATTAGCCTTTTTGATTATTTTCTGCACTTGCTCGTGGAATTTTAGAGATCTATGCACCTGAACCCCCAAGTCTCTTTGGACATCCACTGTACTTAACCTCTTCCCATTTAGAAAGTACCCTGCTCTATCCTTTTTAGTTCCAAAATGGATAACCTCACACTTGCCCGCATTGAAAAATATCTGCCACAGTTTTGCCAACTCACCTAGTCTGTCAATATCTCTTTGCAATTTTATGCTATCATCTAGACTGTGTACAATGTCGGGGGTGGGAGTGGTGGAATGGTGGTACGGCCACATTTATTGATCCAGGACAATACTGAGGGGGTGCTGCACTGCTGGAGGTGCTGTTCTTTGGGTAAGATGCCAAGGTCCGTCTACCCTCTCAGGTGGACATAAAAGATCCCGCGGCACTATTTTGAAGAAGAGTAGGGGGGTTCTCCCCAGAGTCTTGGTCAATATTTATTCCTAAACTAAAATCACACAAGCAGATGATCTGGCCAGAATCACATTGCTATTTGTGGGAGCTTGCTGTGTATAAATCATCTGCCACGTGTCCTCCAACAGTGACTGCACGGCAACAGCACTTCATCGACTGTAAAGCTCTTTGAGACATCCTAAAGTTGTGAAATGCGCTGTATAAATGCAAATTCCTTCTTTAATCCTTTGTGCAATGCAAGGCCATTTTGGAGATCACCACAGCAACCAATTAGTGCAGGATGGAGCCACATGTAAGTCCAATGGTTAGGAGTGGCAGGTTCAGTTCTGGTGTCAGCCCAAAGGTGACCACTGATCAATTTCACAACATGAAGTCACAACCTATGAGTGGTTAGTCCAGTATCATAACACTCCCACACCTGGATTTAAGGGTCTGTTGCCCAGTTTGCTTCAGAGATAAAAAGAGTTCAATCCCCTATCTGTGTTGATTAAGGTAGTTACAGCTGGAACAGTTAGGCTGCTATGACTGGCCTCAGTATGCCTGGGCTACATATCCCAACTAAATAGTGGGAAGAACAAAGCCGTTGTCTTTGGTCTCTGCAACAAACTCCGTTCCGAGCCACCGACTCCATCCCTTTCCCTGGAAATTGTCTGAGGCTGAACCAAACTCTTCACAACCCTGGCGTCGTATCTGACTCCGAGATGAGCTTCCAACCATACATCCAGCCATCAATAAGACCATCTACTTACTCTGTAAAACTGAGGTCATCCAAAACCCTGCTGCCTGTGTCCTCACTTGCATCAAGTCCCATTCACCCATCACCCTTGTGCTGACTTATCTGCACTAGTTCCTGGTCATGCAAAGCCTCATCCTTCTTTACAAATCTCTCCATGGCCTCACCTCCTCCATATCTCTGTAATCTCCTCCCACTCCACATCCCTCCAAGATTGCTGTGCTCCTCTAATTGCAGCCTCTTGAGCATCCCTGATTTTAATCTCTCCCACATGGGTGGCTGTGCCTTCAGCTGCCGAGGCCCTAAACTCTGGAATTCCTCTCCACCTCCCTTTCCTCCTTTAAGACACTCCTTAAAACCTATCTCTTTGACTTCGCTTTTGGCCATCTACCCTAATATCACCTTATGTGGCTCAGTATCACATTTTGCTTTATAACGTTCCTGTGAAGCACCTTGGGAGGTTTTATTATGTTAAGGGCACTATAGGAATACAAGTTATTACTGTTGTTATTGCTGAGGTATCTGTGCTGTTCCAATGGTAGCCTCTTGAGAATCCCCAATTTTAATCACTCCACCACTGGTACGTTCAGCTGCCTTTGTCCTACGATCTGGAATTCCCTCCCTATACCTCTCCACTCTCTCTTCTCTATTAAGATGCTCCATAAAACCTACCTCTCTTACCAAGGTTTTGGTCACATACTCTCACATCTCCTTATGTAGTTCAGCGTCAAATTTTCTTTGATATTGCTTCTGTGAAGTGCCTTGGGATGTTTTACTACATGAAAGGTGCTATATAAATGCAAGTTGTTATTGTTGTTGGGCTAGAGAAAGAAGAATCATTCAGACCTCTCAAAGCTGCTTTCTATCCAGTGATCAGCGAGGGAGAGTCCACAGGAAGAATTTTTGGGGACTCTGAAGTCAGGATCGGAGGTTGTGGGGCCCGAAAATACCATCGCCGGGCGCTGTGTCAATTTCAAGGCGCCTATCCCGCGCTGGCAATAATCACCAGGGTGGGGGTAGGCAGGCCAGCACATTCATTTCACGACAGACATGGCCTTACAGGGACAGAGGGCATTGGGTTTCACCTCCATCTCTGGATTCCCCCAGGTGCAGGGCATCATCGATTCACCCATGTGGCCATCAAGGTGCCCAGTGAGCATCCAGTGAGATCTATCACCAGGAAGGACTTCCACTCCCTCAACGTCCAACTACTCTGCAACCACAAGAGCTTTCTCCATGTGTGCACTAGCTTTCCTGGCAGCTGCCACAATTCCTTCATCCTCAGCCAGTCCAGGCTGCCTCAGATCTTCACTCTCTTGAAGGGATGGCTACTGACCCCTCTAAGGAAGCCCCAGACAGAGGCACAGAGGCAGTAGGACCAATGTCACCTGCAGAGCAGGACAACCATTGAACAGTCCATCAGGTTTCTGAAAATGCCATTCCAGTGCCTGGGCCAGTCAGGTGGCACCCTCCAATACCCTCCTGCAAGGGTCTCAGTCATTGTGGTGGTCTGCTGCACTTTCCATTACACGGCCCTCCAGAGAGGTGTGGGCCTTGAGGATGATGGAAGGAGACAGCTCATTGGGGGAAGGGTAGGAGCAAAAGGTGGGAGAGGAGCAGGAAGAGGAGGCCTGAGGGAGATGACACTGAACAGAGTGGTGCCCATGCTGCACATTGAGGTGGCCTCCTCCTGCCACTCTCCAGGAAGAGAACCTCCCTCCTCTCCCTCACAGCTTCGAGCAATAGATCCAGGTCGGCATCGATGAAGCGAGGGTCTGCCCTGCCCTGAGTGACACCTTGCTTTTCTCTGGTGCAGTGGAAGGCTTTGGCACAAACTGCAATTCTCTCCCTCAGCACAAACAACAGCCTCAGTGATGGCTACCGTGGGGGAGTCTAAATGAGCCCACACGTTATCTGATCCACCACTATTCCCACCCCCACTGGCTCTAATTGGACAGGAAACCTGTCTCCACAACAATTAAAGGCTCACCACCTTGAAAACCTGCACCTTAATCAGTTTCCCCCTGGAGGCGAGTTTCTGACCCTAAAACAGACCCGGCTTCTGTTTCCTGCCTCTGTGATGACAATTCAGCCCCATGTGTGGGGACAATGGTGATGAGAGGTTGCAGTATGTCTGTGATGTTCCACAGTTAAACAGCCTGCTAGACTTCACCATCTGGGCCACCCGAGGGAAGGTCAAGTTGGACATATTCCTGGCGTGCCATGACATGGCCTTCTGTCTCCAACTGCTCTGCCCCCACACTCCTGCCATTTGCCACTGAACATGTCCATACTCCCCCACAGCCAATTGCAAAGGAAACAGACTATTTATTACCCAATGGGATGATTCTTGACAGTCATTCAAACAGCCATTTTTGCCATACCGTCATAGAGTCATAATGGCACAAAAGGAGGCCATTCAGCCCACTGAGTCCATGCTGGCTCTCTGTAGAGCAATCCAATCAGTCCCATTCCCTGGCTCTAACCCTGTAGCCCCGTAAGTTTATTTCCCTCAAGTGCCCATCAAATTTCTTTTTGAAATCATTCATGGTCTCCTCTTCTACCATCCTGGTGGCAGCGAGTTCCAGGTCATTACCACTCGCTGCTTAAAAAATGTTCCTCACATCCCCCTGCATTTATTGCCCAAAACCTTAAATCTGTGTCCCTTAGTCCTTGTACCATCAGCTAATGGGAACAGCTTTTCTTTGTCTTCCCTATCCAAACCTGTCCGAATCTTGTACACCTCTATCAAATCTCCCCTCAATCTCCTTTGCTCCAGGGAGATCAGTCCCAGCTTCTCCAACCTAACCGTGTCCCTAAAATCCCTCATCCCTGGAACCATTCTGGTAAATCTCCCATGCACCCTCTCAAGGACCCTCACATCCTTCCTATGGTGTGGTCACCAAAAATGGCACAATACTTTGGTTGTGGCTAAACCAGAGCTTTATAAAGGTTCAGCATAACCTCCCTGCTTTTGTACTCAATACCTCTACTTATGAAGCCCAAGTTCCCATATGCTTCGTTAACTACTCTCTCAATGTGTATTGCCACCTTTGAAGATCTATGCACATGAACCCTAGGTTCCTCTGTCCCTGTACATTCTTTAGAACTGTACCATTTAGTTAATATTCCCATATCCCTTTTGCCAAAATGCATTTCACATTTCTCTATTAAATTCCATGTGCCATTCTGCTAGCCTATCTATGCCCTGTTGCAGTTCATTGGTACCATCCTCACTATCTGTCACCAAGTTTCATATCATCAGCAAATTTTGACATTTTACTCTGTATTCCAACATCCAAGTCATTTATGTATATCAAAAAAGTAGTGGTCCTAGCACTGAACCTTGGGTAGCACTACTGTCTACCATCCTCCAGTCTGAAAAATAACCATTTACCACAACTCGCTGTTTTCTGTCCTTAAGTCAATTTTTTATTCAAGCTGACATTGACCCTCCTATTCCATGAACCTCAATTTTAGTAACCAGCTGTTTATGTGGTACTTTCCTAAAATCCATATAGACAACATCCATTGTCTTCTCTTTATCAACCTTCTCTGTTACTTCATCAAAAAAATCAAGCATGATCTGCCTTTTACAAATCGATGCTGGGTCTCCCTTTTTTTAAAATTCATTCATGGGATTTGGGCGTCACTGGCCAGGCCAGCATTTATTGCCCATCCTTAATTGCCCTTGAGAAGGTGGTGGTGAGCTGCCTTCTTGAACCGTTGCAGTCCATTTGGGGTAGGTATATCCACAGTGCTGTTAGGAAGGGAGTTCCAGGAGTTTGACCCAGCGACAGTGAAGGAACGGCGATATAGTTCCAAGTCAGGATGGTGTGTGACTTGGAGGGGAACTTGCAGGTGGTGGTGTTCCCATGTATTTGCTGCCCTTGTCCTTCTAGTTGGTAGAGGTCGTGGGTTTGGAAGGTGCTGTCTAAGGAGCCTTGGTGTGTTGCTGCAGTGCATCTTGTAGACGGTACACACTGCTGCCACTGTGCGTCGATGGTGGAGGGAGTGAATGTTTGTAGATGGGGTGCCAATCAAGCGGGCTGCTTTGTCCTGGATGTTGTTGAGCTTCTTGAGTGTTGTTGGAGCTGCACCCATCCAGGCAAGTGGAGCGTATTGCATCACACTCCTGACTTGTGCCTTGTAGATGGTGGACAGGCTTTGGGAGTCAGGAGGTGAGTTACTCGCCTCAGGATTCCTAGCCTCTGACCTGCTCTTGTAGCCACGGTATTTATATGGCTACTCCAGTTCAGTTTCTGGTCAATGGTAGCCCCTAGGATGTTGATAGTGGGGGAATTCAGCGATGGTAATGCCGTTGAATGTCAAGGGGAGATGGTTAGATTCTCTCTTGTTGGAGATGGTCATTTATTTTATTTTATTTATTTAGAGATACAGCACTGAAACAGGCCCTTCGGCCCACCAAGTCTGCGCCGACCAACAACCACACATTTATACTAACCCTACAGTAATCCCATATTCCCTACCACCTACCTACACTAGGGGCAATTTACAACAGCCAATTTACCTATCACCTGCAAGTCTTTGGCTGTGGGAGGAAACCGGAGCACCCGGCGAAAACCCACGCGGTCACAGGGAGAACTTGCAAACTCCACACAGGCAGTGCCTGGCACTTGACCATTCCTAATTAACTCAAACCTCTCCAAGTGCCTGTTGATTTTCTTTCCCCTAATTATTGTTTCTAAAACCTTACCCACCACAGATGTTAAACTGACCAGCCTGTAGTTACTAGGAATATCCTTACACCCTTTCTTGAATAGGGGTGTCACATTTAGAACTCTCCAATCCTCTGGCACCTCACCCATATCTCGGAGAGTTTGGAAGATTATGTCAAGCCCTTCCACAATCTTCACCCCCCACTTCCTTTATCAACCTGTGATGCAAACCATCTGGTCATTCACGTATCCACTTTAAGCATAGCCAGCCTTTCCAGTACATCCTGTCTATCAATTTTCACCCCATCCATTACCTCTGTGATCTCTGCTTCAACCAATATTTTGTCAGCATTCTCTTCCTTAGTAAACACCGATACAAAGTACTCATTACTATTCTAGCCTTGCTATGCGCCTCTAACATACATCACCCTCTTTGTTCCTAATCGGTCCCATGCTACCTCTTATTACCTGCTTACTATTTACATGCAGGTCGAAGATTTTTGGGTTCCCTATTATGTTAACTGCCATTCTATTCTCATATTCTCTCTTTGCCAGTTGCACTTTCCTCTTCACTTTCCCTCTCAACACATTGTATTTGGCCAGGTTCTCACCTGAAGAATTCACCTAACATGCATCATACCACACCCCCCGCCCCTTTTTTGTTCCATCATATTCTCAATCTCCCTCATCTTCCGAGGAGCCCCGGCTTTGTTTTCCTTACCTTTCACCCTTATTGGAATGTGCTTAGCCTGTACACGAAACGTCTCTTCCTTAAAGATCACCCTTTGCTCTGTTAGCGTTTTTCGGTCAATCTATGGTTCCATTTTACTCTGGCTAGATCCCTTCTCATCCCATTGAAGTTAGCCCTCTTCCAATCTACTTTAGATTGTTCCTTGCTCTTCTCCATTACTAATCTAAGTCTAATATAATGATCACTCTTACCCAAGTGCTCCACCACAGACACTTGGTCCACTTCGCTCATCTCATTTCCCAGCACCAGCACCAGTAATGCCTCCTTTCTGGTTGGACTGAGAACATACTGGTCAAGCACGTTCTCCAGAACACATTTCAGAAATTCCTCCCCTCCTTTCCCTTTACTCTAACATTATTCCAATTGATATTTGGGCAACTAAAGTCCCTTAATATCACCACTCGATAATACTTGCACATCTCCATCATTTTCCTGCAGATTTGCTCCTCTATCTCCCTCTCTCTCACTATTTGGAGGCCTACAAAATATCTCCAATAGCATGATCATCCCATTTTTGCTTCCTAACTCTAATCAAATGGATTCTATCCTGGCCTCCTCTTCCTGAGCCTGTTTGTGCTCATTTCTTTGCCTTATAATCGGAAAGTTGTGAACCAGGATTCACAAAGGGGGAGCTCAAACACTGTGTTTAAAACTAAACCCTGTTACAATAAGACCAGGTGAAGATAGCAACAGACCCCTAGACACATTGCTCACCTGGTCGTAACACTGCCACTACATCATATTCCTGCATGTCTACTTGTTCTTATAGCTCACCAACCTTATTCACCATGGTGAACAAAAATGTTCAGAGAAAATTACAAAAAAAATTATTTTTAATTGCTCCTATGATTTTTGTTCCTGGGTTGCTTGCAGTATTATCCAGGACATATATACTTCATTCCTGGAGACTCTGGGTTAATCTGGAGGATTGGGAACCCGAAGGGCTGGACTGCAGCTTGGGATCTGTGTGCCTTCATGATGGGGGGTGGGGAGCAAAGGGGGAGGCGGGGGTGGGGGGGGGTGGTTTCCAAGAATTCACAAAATAACACTGGAGAGGCATGCATGCAAGTCACACTACATGTGACAAAGTTGCTTGAATAAATCCCAACATCTCATAGACTAGCCATTCAGGGACAGATTTCTGGTGGACAACATAGTTGAAACAATTGCAGCCACCTGAACTTTCCTGAAATGAATCAAATCCAGCTTCGGCCACCTTAACCCTTGCACTGAGCTCTCCTACTTCCAAAGCATGCCAGAATTGGGGGTCAGCAACCACCCCAAAAGCCCCAGAGTATCCAGGACCCTTCATCTGTCCGACACTGAGAAACCCCTGCAGAAAAATCATTGGGGCATTTAAAAAAATCGAAAAATATTAGTGATGAGAAAAAAAGGCTTGTTGATTGACAGTCAAGATTCATCCAATCGGGTAATTGGAGAGTATGTTTGCTTTCCAACTGGTGCAGGAAGGTGTGCACCGAGAGGATGGACTTATGGGTAACCACTGGTGAGAGTGAAGTGGCACGATGATTGGAGGCAGAAGGACAGGGGCTATCTTAGCAAGGTCCAGATTTTTCAAGTGCAGCTTATATTTTCCCTTTTAAGTTGAGATCAACAGTGAAAGGGAGCAGGGACTAGTTACCGAGTCACACAGTCAGAGGGAGCAGGGACTAGTTACCGGGTCACACAGTCAGTGGGAGCAGGGACTAGTTACCGAGTCACACAGTCAGAGGGAGCAGGGACTAGTTACCGGGTCACACAGTCAGTGGGAGCAGGGACTAGTTACCGAGTCACACAGTCAGAGGGAGCAGGGACTAGTTACCGGGTCACACAGTCAGTGGGAGCAGGGACTAGTTACCGGGTCACACAGTCAGTGGGAGCAGGGACTAGTTACCGGGTCACACAGTCAGTGGGAGCAGGGACTAGTTACCGGGTCACACAGTCAGTGGGAGCAGGGACTAGTTACCGGGTCACACAGTCAGTGGGAGCAGGGACTAGTTACCGGGTCACACAGTCAGTGGGAGCAGGGACTAGTTACCGAGTCACACAGTCAGAGGGAGCAGGGACTAGTTACCGGGTCACACAGTCAGTGGGAGCAGGGACTAGTTACCGAGTCACACAGTCAGAGGGAGCAGGGACTAGTTACCGAGTCACACAGTCAGAGGGAGCAGGGACTAGTTACCGAGTCACACAGTCAGTGGGAGCAGGGACTAGTTACCGGGTCACACAGTCAGAGGGAGCAGGGACTAGTTACCGAGTCACACAGTCAGAGGGAGCAGGGACTAGTTACCGGGTCACACAGTCAGTGGGAGCAGGGACTAGTTACCGAGTCACACAGTCAGAGGGAGCAGGGACTAGTTACCGAGTCACACAGTCAGAGGGAGCAGGGACTAGTTACCGAGTCACACAGTCAGAGGGAGCAGGGACTAGTTACCGGGTCACACAGTCAGTGGGAGCAGGGACTAGTTACCGAGTCACACAGTCAGAGGGAGCAGGGACTAGTTACCGGGTCACACAGTCAGTGGGAGCAGGGACTAGTTACCGAGTCACACAGTCAGAGGGAGCAGGGACTAGTTACCGAGTCACACAGTCAGAGGGAGCAGGGACTAGTTACCGAGTCACACAGTCAGTGGGAGCAGGGACTAGTTACCGGGTCACACAGTCAGAGGGAGCAGGGACTAGTTACCGAGTCACACAGTCAGAGGGAGCAGGGACTAGTTACCGGGTCACACAGTCAGTGGGAGCAGGGACTAGTTACCGAGTCACACAGTCAGAGGGAGCAGGGACTAGTTACCGAGTCACACAGTCAGAGGGAGCAGGGACTAGTTACCGAGTCACACAGTCAGAGGGAGCAGGGACTAGTTACCGAGTCACACAGTCAGAGGGAGCAGGGACTAGTTACCGAGTCACACAGTCAGAGGGAGCAGGGACTAGTTACCGAGTCACACAGTCAGAGGGTGCAGGGACTAGTTACCGAGTCACACAGTCAGAGGGAGCAGGGAACGTTTCCCAAATAAAGACATTCTGGCCATACAGGGAGTGTAATAACAGTTCACCAGCCTGATCCCTGGGATGGCGGGATTGTCCTATGATGAGAGATTGCGGAAACTGGGTCTATATTCTCTAGAGTTTGAAAGAATGTGAGGTGATCTCATTCAAACATACAAAATTCTTACAGGACTCAACAGCATAAATGCAGGAAAGATGTTTCCCAGGCTGGGGTGGATCTGGAACCAGGGAACACTGTCTCAGAATAAGAGGCAGCCATTTAGAACTGAGATGAGGGGGAATTTCTTTATTCAGAGGGTGGTGAATCTTTGGAATTCTCTACCCCAAAGGGCTGTAGAGGCTCAGTCGTTGACTATGTTCAAGACAGAGATTTCTAGATATTAAAGATATCAAGGAATATGGGGATAGTGCAGGAAAATGGTATTGAGGTAGATATCAGCCATGATCTGGTTAAATGTGGAGCAGGCACGAGGGGCCGAATGGCCTACTCCTGCTTCTATTTCCTATGTTCCTATGTAAACGAGCTGAAGGAACACAAGTAAAATTGTTCCTGGCGAATTGAAAGATCACACAATTTCAAACATGGACATTAAGCACAACCAGGTTGAGCCAATTTCCCTGAGAATATGCAGAAATGCTCCCACAGGAGACAAGGTTTGAGGGGAAGGAATTTGATGAATCACAATTTATTTCAGCTGGTTTCTCAATGGGTACTGTGATAGTGAAGCTGTCTCTTTGAAATACATTGTGAGATTTCAGACCTGAATAATGACTCCTGACTTACCAGACAGGTGCGTTCAATTTGTACAGCTTTTCCGAGGCCTGAATGATCTTTGTTTGGTCATTGAATAAGATGCTGGCGCCCAAGAAAAATCCCACGTCCCAGTAGAACTGGATCTTCTCCAGACTTCCCTTTCGTCCCAACAGGCTACTCAGTTTCATCCCTGCACAAATTCAAAAGCAGTTTCATTAGGAAGCAGATCCCAAGGAGCATTTCTAGCCAGTCCATAGGTCCACTTTGTCCACAGTTGGAGTTTAATTCCTCACAAACAAATGCCAGAAAAGTCTGTATTCGGGTCTTAAAATAGAACAAACAAGTAAGTCTATTGAAAGGTCTGATGTGACAGATTGCTAAGCACTAATCAATCTCTATTACAACATGCTACTAACACATCCAGGAATACTAAATATCCCCAAAACCTGAGTGTGTTTACAATATAATGGCCCAAAATTTGCCGAAAAAATAATGGGGACCAAACAACGCACGCTGTTTTTAATGTACTAATTGGTCAGCAACTTGCGGTGAGGAAGAGATACCTGGTGAATTATGAATCATCATAAGCTGATGGCCTTTTTCTGCCACTGCACCGTTGGCTTCACCAAAACGGCATCTCACACCTGACATCGTCAGGCTACGGTTTTTGCATCTCAAGTAGGATCCCGCATTCTTTCAGCGGGAGCCTCTTCCAGGGCCTGAATCATCACCGTTGACATTACGGTGAATGCGGGCGTTGAAGGCAGGATCGTGATTTTCACGGTTTTCGCCTCTTGCCCCATTTTTCCCTGTTCAACGGAAGGCGTGGGTGGGAGGGGAATAAAATCGAGATCTGTACGTCTGGACTTTGGACAAAGGCATTTGGATCTCGCCTTCAGATACTTTATGCGTTAATGAAGAACTACTAAATTAGAGAAAAATGAGATAGCACAGCACAATAAAGTGCAGGACATAGACTGTGTTCCTTTGTTGCCACTGGGTCAGAATCCTGGAACTCCCTATCTAACAGCACTCTGGGTGCAGCTACACCACACGGACTGCAGCAGTTCAAGGAGGAAGCCCATCATCTGCTCATGGCATTGAAGGATGGGCAATAAGTCCAGGCTTTACCAGTGGTGCCCACAGCCCCAGAATGAACTAAAAAAAGGGTTTACTTTAGAATATGGATCTGCAAAGTAGCAAAATACTGAACTAAATTTCTAAATCAGTAGAATAAAAGTCACAAGACTTTACACTGAAAGTTCATCATGTTCTGCTCAGACACCTTGAGTACTGTCCAGTTTGGGACATTAAAAAGCAAATTAAATATTAAGTACCTTAAAGTGGTCCAGGGAAGAAACACAAGCATCAGGAGGCTGAATAATGAGGCAAGAGTAGAGTTGCCATGAAAGAAGGTGACTGGAGTATGTATCACCGATACATAAATTTACATAGAACTAACAGTACAGGAACAGGCCATTCGGCCCACTGGGTCTGTGCCAGTGTTTATACGCCAAAACGTCTCCTCCTACCTCCTTCATCTAACTACATCAGCATATTTCTTTCTCCCTCATGTACTTACCTAGCTTCCCTTTAAATGCATTTATAATATTCACTTCAACTTCTCCATGTGGTACTACATTTGTAGTTTTGGACTTCCCACAACTGGAAGCACCTTCTCTACATCCACCCTGTCAAATCCCTTCATCATTTTAAAGACCTCTATTTAGATCAATTCTCAGCCTTTTCTTTTCTAGAGAAAACAGCTTCAGTCTGTTCAGTCTTTCCGGATACACATGTAACGGAGCAGAAACGCTCTGGTTGGGGTCATTTTGGCTGTGCAAATAATTCTTTGTGAATAGATGAACCGAAATGAGCTATGCAGCCTTTTCATATATTTATCTTGGGTTCAAGTAACATTTACTATGTGGCTACAAAGTACCTTGACATATATTTCATTTTGCTATGTAAACACTCTATTAACTTGTCCCAGTTTGCAAAAGTCTTAAAAGCAGTGCAACACATGCAAACACTTCAAAATGCTGCAGTATCTTAATTGATCATGCATTTATGTAGGATTTCTAATGGTTGGATCATCACCAACATGAAATCGGATATTAAAACCTATTTTACAAGGAGAGATGTAAAACAGATGGCTGATTCAATACAAAAACAAAAATTGCTGGAAATACTCAGCAGGTCAGGCAGCATCTGTAGAGAAAAGCAGAGTTAACATTTCAGGTCTGTGACCTTTCATCAGAACTAGCAAGATTAGAAATGTAGTAGGTTTTAAGCGAGTAAAGTGGGAGTGGGGGGGGGAAAGAGAACAAAAGGGAAGGTGTGTGATAGGACGGAGGGCCAGAAAGATTAACTGACAAGGAGGCTGTGGGACAAAGGCAAAGAGAGTGCACTGATAGTGTGGAGAAAGACAAAGCATTAGTGCAGAGAGTGTTATTGACAGAATAATGAACAGCCCTACTCAAAAGCACAGACATGAAAAACCCAGTTTAAGGCAGATACATGGTTAAAAAAAAGATTAAACAAAATAATAATAAAAAAGGGGGTGACCAGTCATGCTCTGAAATTATTGAACTCAATGTTCAGTCTGGAACACTGTAGCGTGCCTCGTCGGAAAATGAGGTGCTGTTCCTCGAGCTTGCGTTGATGTTCACTGGAGCACACCTGTATTCACTGGAGCAGGCCAAGGACAGATATGTGAGTATGAGAGCAGGGGGGTGTGTTGAAATGGCAAGCAACTGGAAGTTTGGGGTCAAGCTTGCAGACTGAGTGGAGGTGTTCCGCAAAGCGGTCACCCAGTCTATGTTTGGTCTCCCCAGTGTAGAGGAGACCGCATTGTGAGCAGTGAATACAGTATACTAAGTTGAAAGAGGTACAAGTAAATCACTGCTTCACCTGGAATGAGTGTTTGGGGCCTTGGATAGTGAGCAGAGAGGAGGTAAAAGGGCAGGTATTACACCTCCTGCGATTGCAGGGGAAGGTGCCGTGGGAAGGGGACGAGGTGTCGGGGGTAATGGAGGATTGGACCAGGGTGTCACGAAGGGAACGATTCCTTTGGAATGCTGACAGGGGAAGGGACGGGAAGATGCATTTGGTGGAGGTATCACACTGGAGGTGGCGGAAATGGAGGAAGATGATCCTTTGGATGTGGAGGCTGGTGTGGTGGAAAGTGAGGACAAGGGGAACCCTGTCGCGGTTCGGGGAGGGAGGAGAAGGGGGTGAGGGCAGAAGTGCGGGAAATGGGCTGGACATGGATTGAAGGCCCTGTCAACCACAGTGGGGGGGAATCCTCGGCTGAGGAAAAAGGAAGACATGTCAGTTGCGCTGTTGTGGAAGGTTGCATCATCAGAACAGATGCATCAGAGACGGAGTAACTGGGAGAATGGAATGGAATCCTTACAGGCTAATTCAATATCATCTGTTTTACACTATTGTCCAAAGTCAAAATGACCCCACCATTTCCCCCGAAAGGGGCTTATTTGGCTCCTTCAAAGGCAGCCATGTTGGTATCGTACTGAAGGCACAGACTGGGGAAGAACGGTAGGTTTCCTTTCTTAAAGGATATTAATGAAGCCATTGAGTTTGAATTGTCTTAACAAATACTACATTATAGTAGAACATAGCCCAAAAGTAGGGTTAGATAGGCCCAGTTCAAGAGCTGTCACCAGTGTAGTCATGGTGGTCCTCCTTCTGTAATTTCTAGGATTCTATTACAACACTGAATGCAATCCCCATAGCCCACAAAAGGCATTGGCTTCAGATGGAGTGTATAGGAGCTCACTTTACAGGTTGCAGGGTAAGTAACAAGACTGCAGACCCATCCGCAGTGGTGGAATACAAGGGTGGAATGTGAGTGATATGCTAGCATTACAATAGGGTGCAATTTCCAATTAAGTATCTATTACATAGAATTTACAGCACAGTAATGGCTCAGATGGTCTATGCCAGTGCTTATGCTCCACATAAGCCTCATCTTACCCGATCAGCATGTCCTTCTATTCCTATCTCCCTCATGTATATCCAGCCTCCCCTGCTACGGTGGCAGTACCCAGTGTAATTACTGTAAGGTTCATCTGTAGCACTGTACAAACTTTCCCTGAACAGCAAGTTACCTGCAAGAAATGGGTAAGAAACATGCGGCTCCCCAGAATTACCATTTAGTAATTCACCAATATCACAAGTGTCAGGTTGGACAATTTCCAGGCTAATACAATCCATGGCCATACTCAATACGTGCCATACTACTTGGGAGTGAAATTGCCAGAAAAAAACAGTAATACAGAGCAAAGTACTCTGGATACCAGAAATCTAAAATAAAAACAGAAAATGCCGGAAATGCTCAGCAGGTCAAGCAGCATCTGTGGAGACAGAAACAGAGTTAACGTTTCAGATTGGTGTCCCTTCGTGGGTTACCCCTCAGCAACACAAAGCACTGAGTTTGGCCAAGTTTTGCCAGGACACACCCTGATTTTAATTCAAACCGCATCCCACGAACAGCCTTTGTTTTTATGTTAAACTAATTAAAGCAACAAGACCAGCATATGCATCTATTCCGACTTAACACTATTATGGTGAGGTAAAACTCTATTACTGGTCATGCGTTTTTAACTAATCCTGTCCAATAGAGATGATTCATACAATAAATGTTACCTATTTTGCGAAGCTCAGGTGATGTGTCAAACTGATGTCCTGCTGCCATGAGGAACACAGCGACATTAATACCTGAGTGCAGCGTGGGCTCGTGCTCAAAAGCCATGCCGTACCTGCAGAGAAAGAATGGCAAAGTTATACAGGTGTGTAGCATCGGTTCTGTTACTGATGGGAATTGATGTGCCCTGCTCTGATACTGGAATGTCTGTGCTCTGCATTACTGGAGAGTCAGTGCTCAGTGTTACTGGGGAGTCAGTGCTCAGTGTTACTGGGGAGTCAGTGCTCTGTGTTACTGGAGAGTCAGTGCTCTGTGTTACTGGGGAGTCAGTGCTCAGTGTTACTGGGGAGTCAGTGCTCAGTGTTACTGGGGAGCCAGTGCTCAGTGTTACTGGGGAGCCAGTGCTCAGTGTTACTGGGGAGTCAGTGCTCTGTGTTACTGGGGAGTCAGTGCTCAGTGTTACTGGGGAGTCAGTGCTCAGTGTTACTGGGGAGCCAGTGCTCAGTGTTACTGGGGAGTCAGTGCTCAGTGTTACTGGGGAGTCAGTGCTCTGTGTTACTGGAGAGTCAGTGCTCAGTGTTACTGGGGAGCCAGTGCTCAGTGTTACTGGGGAGTCAGTGCTCAGTGTTACTGGGGAGTCAGTGCTCTGTGTTACTGGGGAGTCAGTGCTCAGTGTTACTGGGGAGTCAGTGCTCAGTGTTACTGGGGAGCCAGTGCTCAGTGTTACTGGGGAGCCAGTGCTCAGTGTTACTGGGGAGTCAGTGCTCAGTGTTACTGGGGAGTCAGTGCTCAGTGTTACTGGGGAGTCAGTGCTCTGTGTTACTGGGGAGTCAGTGCTCCATGTTACTGGGGAGTCAGTGCTCAGTGTTACTGGGGAGCCGGTGCTCAGTGTTACTGGGGAGTCAGTGCTCTGTGTTACTGGAGAGTCAGTGCTCAGTGTTACTGGGGAGTCAGTGCTCCATGTTACTGGGGAGTCAGTGCTCTGTGTTACTGGGGAGTCAGTGCTCCATGTTACTGGGGAGTCAGTGCTCAGTGTTACTGGGGAGTCAGTGCTCAGTGTTACTGGGGAGTCAGTGCTCCATGTTACTGGGGAGTCAGTGCTCAGTGTTACTGGGGAGTCAGTGCTCTGTGTTACTGGGGAGTCAGTGCTCAGTGTTACTGGGGAGTCAGTGCTCAGTGTTACTGGGGAGTCAGTGCTCAGTGTTACTGGGGAGTCAGTGCTCCATGTTACTGGGGAGTCAGTGCTCAGTGTTACTGGGGAGTCAGTGCTCTGTGTTACTGGGGAGTCAGTGCTCAGTGTTACTGGGGAGTCAGTGCTCTGTGTTACTGGAGAGTCAGTGCTCAGTGTTACTGGGGAGTCAGTGCTCCATGTTACTGGGGAGTCAGTGCTCAGTGTTACTGGAGAGTCAGTGCTCTGTGTTACTGGAGAGTCAGTGCTCTGTGTTACTGGGGAGTCAGTGCTCAGTGTTACTGGAGAGTCAGTGCGCTGTGTTACTGGGGAGTCAGTGCTCCATGTTACTGGGGAGCCAGTGCTCAGTGTTACTGGAGAGTCAGTGCTCTGTGTTACTGGAGAGTCAGTGCTCTGTGTTACTGGGGAGTCAGTGTTCCATGTTACTGGGGAGCCAGTGCTCAGTGTTACTGGAGAGTCAGTGCTCTGTGTTACTGGAGAGTCAGTGCTCCATGTTACTGGGGAGCCAGTGCTCAGTGTTACTGGAGAGTCAGTGCTCTGTGTTACTGGAGAGTCAGTGCTCCATGTTACTGAGGAGCCAGTGCTCAGTGTTACTGGAGAGTCAGTGCTCCATGTTACTGGGGAGTCAGTGCTCAGTGTTACTGGAGAGTCAGTGCTCTGTGTTACTGGAGAGTCAGTGCTCCATGTTACTGGGGAGTCAGTGCTCCGTGTTACTGGGGAGTCAGTGCTCCGTGTTACTGGGGAGTCAGTGCTCTGTGTTACTGGAGAGTCAGTGCTCCGTGTTACTGGGGAGTCAGTGCTCCATGTTACTGGGGAGTCAGTGCTCAGTGTTACTGGGGAGTCAGTGCTCTGTGTTACTGGGGAGTCAGTGCTCAGTGTTACTGGGGAGTCAGTGCTCAGTGTTACTGGGGAGTCAGTGCTCAGTGTTACTGGGGAGTCAGTGCTCAGTGTTACTGGGGAGTCAGTGCTCAGTGTTACTGGGGAGTCAGTGCTCCATGTTACTGGGGAGTCAGTGCTCAGTGTTACTGGGGAGTCAGTGCTCTGTGTTACTGGGGAGTCAGTGCTCAGTGTTACTGGGGAGTCAGTGCTCTGTGTTACTGGAGAGTCAGTGCTCAGTGTTACTGGGGAGTCAGTGCTCCATGTTACTGGGGAGTCAGTGCTCAGTGTTACTGGAGAGTCAGTGCTCTGTGTTACTGGAGAGTCAGTGCTCTGTGTTACTGGGGAGTCAGTGCTCAGTGTTACTGGAGAGTCAGTGCGCTGTGTTACTGGGGAGTCAGTGCTCCATGTTACTGGGGAGCCAGTGCTCAGTGTTACTGGAGAGTCAGTGCTCTGTGTTACTGGAGAGTCAGTGCTCTGTGTTACTGGGGAGTCAGTGTTCCATGTTACTGGGGAGCCAGTGCTCAGTGTTACTGGAGAGTCAGTGCTCTGTGTTACTGGAGAGTCAGTGCTCCATGTTACTGGGGAGCCAGTGCTCAGTGTTACTGGAGAGTCAGTGCTCTGTGTTACTGGAGAGTCAGTGCTCCATGTTACTGAGGAGCCAGTGCTCAGTGTTACTGGAGAGTCAGTGCTCCATGTTACTGGGGAGTCAGTGCTCAGTGTTACTGGAGAGTCAGTGCTCTGTGTTACTGGAGAGTCAGTGCTCCATGTTACTGGGGAGTCAGTGCTCCGTGTTACTGGGGAGTCAGTGCTCCGTGTTACTGGCAAGTCAGTGCTCTGTGTTACTGGAGAGTCAGTGCTCCGTGTTACTGGGGAGTCAGTGCTCCATGTTACTGGGGAGTCAGTGCTCCATGTTACTGGGGAGTCAGTGCTCCATGTTACTGGGGAGTCAGTGCTCCGTGTTACTGGGGAGTCAGTGCTCTGTGTTACTGGAGAGTCAGTGCTCCGTGTTACTGGGGAGTCAGTGCTCCATGTTACTGGAGAGTCAGTGCTCAGTGTTACTGGGGAGTCAGTGCTCTGTGTTACTGGAGAGTCAGTGCTCCGTGTTACTGGGGAGTCAGTGCTCTGTGTTACTGGAGAGTCAGTGCTCCATGTTACTGGGGAGTCAGTGCTCCATGTTACTGGGGAGTCAGTGCTCCATGTTACTGGGGAGTCAGTGCTCCATGTTACTGGGGAGTCAGTGCTCCGTGTTACTGGGGAGTCAGTGCTCTGTGTTACTGGAGAGTCAGTGCTCCGTGTTACTGGGGAGTCAGTGCTCCATGTTACTGGGGAGCCAGTGCTCCGTGTTACTGGGGAGTCAGTGCTCCATGTTACTGGGGAGCCGGTGCTCAGTGTTACTGGAGAGTCAGTGCTCCATGTTACTGGGGAGCCAGTGCTCAGTGTTACTGGTGAGTCAGTGCTCAGTGTTACTGGTGAGTCAGTGCTCAGTGTTACTGGGGAGTCAGTGCTCCATGTTACTGGGGAGTCAGTGCTCTGTGTTACTGGGGAGTCAGTGCTCCATGTTACTGGGGAGTCAGTGCTCAGTGTTACTGGAGAGTCAGTGCTCTGTGTTACTGGAGAGTCAGTGCTCCATGTTACTGGGGAGCCGGTGCTCAGTGTTACTGGAGAGTCAGTGCTCCATGTTACTGGGGAGCCAGTGCTCAGTGTTACTGGTGAGTCAGTGCTCAGTGTTACTGGTGAGTCAGTGCTCAGTGTTACTGGGGAGTCAGTGCTCCATGTTACTGGGGAGTCAGTGCTCTGTGTTACTGGGGAGTCAGTGCTCCATGTTACTGGGGAGTCAGTGCTCAGTGTTACTGGAGAGTCAGTGCTCTGTGTTACTGGAGAGTCAGTGCTCCGTGTTACTGGGGAGTCAGTGCTCAGTGTTACTGGGGAGTCAGTGCTCTGTGTTACTGGAGAGTCAGTGCTCTGTGTTACTGGAGAGTCAGTGCTCCGTGTTACTGGGGAGTCAGTGCTCTGTGTTACTGGAGAGTCAGTGCTCCGTGTTACTGGGGAGTCAGTGCTCAGTGTTACTGGAGAGTCAGTGCTCTGTGTTACTGGAGAGTCAGTGCTCCGTGTTACTGGGGAGTCAGTGCTCAGTGTTACTGGAGAGTCAGTGCTCTGTGTTACTGGGGAGTCAGTGCTCCATGTTACTGGGGAGTCAGTGCTCCATGTTACTGGGGAGCCAGTGCTCAGTGTTACTGGAGAGTCAGTGCTCTGTGTTACTGGAGAGTCAGTGCTCCGTGTTACTGGGGAGTCAGTGCTCAGTGTTAGTGGAGAGTCAGTGTGCTGTGTTACTGGGGAGTCAGTGCTCCGTGTTACTGGAGAGTCAGTGTGCTGTGTTACTGGAGAGTCAGTGCTCTGTGTTACTGGGGAGTCAGTGCTCCGTGTTACTGGAGAGTCAGTGTGCTGTGTTACTGGAGAGTCAGTGCTCTGTGTTACTGGGGAGTCAGTGCTCCATGTTACTGGGGAGCCAGTGCTCAGTGTTACTGGAGAGTCAGTGTGCTGTGTTACTGGAGAGTCAGTGCTCTGTGTTACTGGGGAGTCAGTGCTCCATGTTACTGGGGAGCCAGTGCTCAGTGTTACTGGAGAGTCAGTGCTCTGTGTTACTGGAGAGTCAGTGCTCTGTGTTACTGGGGAGCCAGTGCTCAGTGTTACTGGGGAGCCAGTGCTCTGTGTTACTGGGGAGCCAGTGCTCAGTGTTACTGGAGAGTCAGTGCTCTGTGTTACTGGGGAGCCAGTGCTCTGTGTTACTGGGGAGCCAGTGCTCAGTGTTACTGGGGAGCCAGTGCTCTGTGTTACTGGGGAGCCAGTGCTCAGTGTTACTGGAGAGTCAGTGCTCCATGTTACTGGGGAGCCAGTGCTCTGTGTTACTGGAGAGTCAGTGCTCCGTGTTACTGGGGAGTCAGTGCTCCGTGTTACTGGGGAGTCAGTGCTCCATGTTACTGGGGAGCCAGTGCTCAGTGTTAGTGGAGAGTCAGTGTGCTGTGTTACTGGGGAGTCAGTGCTCCGTGTTACTGGAGAGTCAGTGTGCTGTGTTACTGGAGAGTCAGTGCTCTGTGTTACTGGGGAGTCAGTGCTCTGTGTTACTGGGGAGTCAGTGCTCCGTGTTACTGGAGAGTCAGTGCTCTGTGTTACTGGGGAGTCAGTGCTCCATGTTACTGGGGAGCCAGTGCTCAGTGTTACTGGAGAGTCAGTGTGCTGTGTTACTGGAGAGTCAGTGCTCTGTGTTACTGGGGAGTCAGTGCTCCATGTTACTGGGGAGCCAGTGCTCAGTGTTACTGGAGAGTCAGTGTGCTGTGTTACTGGAGAGTCAGTGCTCAGTGTTACTGGGGAGTCAGTGCTCCGTGTTACTGGAGAGTCAGTGCTCTGTGTTACTGGGGAGTCAGTGCTCCATGTTACTGGGGAGCCAGTGCTCTGTGTTACTGGGGAGTCAGTGCTCCATGTTACTGGGGAGCCAGTGCTCTGTGTTACTGGGGAGTCAGTGCTCCGTGTTACTGGAGAGTCAGTGCTCTGTGTTACTGGGGAGTCAGTGCTCCATGTTACTGGGGAGCCAGTGCTCTGTGTTACTGGGGAGTCAGTGCTCCGTGTTACTGGAGAGTCAGTGCTCCGTGTTACTGGAGAGTCAGTGTGCTGTGTTACTGGGGAGTCAGTGCTCAGTGTTACTGGGGAGTCAGTGCTCCATGTTACTGGGGAGCCAGTGCTCAGTGTTACTGGAGAGTCAGTGCTCTGTGTTACTGGAGAGTCAGTGCTCCGTGTTACTGGGGAGTCAGTGCTCAGTGTTACTGGAGAGTCAGTGCTCTGTGTTACTGGAGAGTCAGTGCTCCGTGTTACTGGGGAGTCAGTGCTCCGTGTTACTGGGGAGTCAGTGCTCCGTGTTACTGGGGAGTCAGTGCTCCATGTTACTGGGGAGCCAGTGCTCAGTGTTACTGGAGAGTCAGTGCTCTGTGTTACTGGAGAGTCAGTGCTCCGTGTTACTGGGGAGTCAGTGCTCCGTGTTACTGGAGAGTCAGTGTGCTGTGTTACTGGAGAGTCAGTGCTCTGTGTTACTGGGGAGTCAGTGCTCTGTGTTACTGGGGAGTCAGTGCTCTGTGTTACTGGGGAGTCAGTGCTCCGTGTTACTGGAGAGTCAGTGTGCTGTGTTACTGGAGAGTCAGTGCTCTGTGTTACTGGGGAGTCAGTGCTCCATGTTACTGGGGAGTCAGTGCTCTGTGTTACTGGGGAGTCAGTGCTCCGTGTTACTGGAGAGTCAGTGTGCTGTGTTACTGGAGAGTCAGTGCTCTGTGTTACTGGGGAGTCAGTGCTCCGTGTTACTGGGGAGTCAGTGCTCTGTGTTACTGGGGAGTCAGTGCTCCATGTTACTGGGGAGTCAGTGCTCCGTGTTACTGGGGAGCCAGTGCTCAGTGTTACTGGAGAGTCAGTGTGCTGTGTTACTGGAGAGTCAGTGCTCTGTGTTACTGGGGAGTCAGTGCTCCATGTTACTGGGGAGTCAGTGCTCTGTGTTACTGGGGAGTCAGTGCTCCGTGTTACTGGAGAGTCAGTGTGCTGTGTTACTGGAGAGTCAGTGCTCAGTGTTACTGGGGAGTCAGTGCTCCGTGTTACTGGGGAGTCAGTGCTCACTGTTACTGGAGAGTCAGTGCTCAGTGTTACTGGGGAGTCAGTGCTCCATGTTACTGGGGAGCCAGTGCTCAGTGTTACTGGAGAGTCAGTGCTCTGTGTTACTGGAGAGTCAGTGCTCCGTGTTACTGGGGAGCCAGTGCTCAGTGTTACTGGAGAGTCAGTGCTCTGTGTTACTGGAGAGTCAGTGCTCCGTGTTACTGGGGAGTCAGTGCTCTGTGTTACTGGAGAGTCAGTGCTCCGTGTTACTGGGGAGTCAGTGCTCCGTGTTACTGGGGAGTCAGTGCTCCGTGTTACTGGGGAGCCAGTGCTCAGTGTTACTGGAGAGTCAGTGCTCTGTGTTACTGGAGAGTCAGTGCTCCGTGTTACTGGGGAGTCAGTGCTCCGTGTTACTGGGGAGTCAGTGCTCCGTGTTACTGGGGAGTCAGTGCTCCATGTTACTGGGGAGCCAGTGCTCAGTGTTACTGGAGAGTCAGTGCGCTGTGTTACTGGAGAGTCAGTGCTCCATGTTACTGGGGAGTCAGTGCTCTGTGTTACTGGAGAGTCAGTGCTCTGTGTTACTGGAGAGTCAGTGCTCCGTGTTACTGGGGAGTCAGTGCTCCGTGTTACTGGGGAGTCAGTGCTCCGTGTTACTGGGGAGTCAGTGCTCCATGTTACTGGAGAGTCAGTGCTCCGTGTTACTGGGGAGTCAGTGCTCCATGTTACTGGGGAGCCAGTGCTCCGTGTTACTGGAGAGTCAGTGCTCTGTGTTACTGGAGAGTCAGTGCTCCATGTTACTGGGGAGTCAGTGCTCAGTGTTACTGGGGAGTCAGTGCTCAGTGTTACTGGGGAGTCAGTGCTCCGTGTTACTGGGGAGTCAGTGCTCTGTGTTACTGGGGAGTCAGTGCTCCATGTTACTGGGGAGTCAGTGCTCCGTGTTACTGGGGAGCCAGTGCTCAGTGTTACTGGAGAGTCAGTGTGCTGTGTTACTGGAGAGTCAGTGCTCTGTGTTACTGGGGAGTCAGTGCTCCATGTTACTGGGGAGTCAGTGCTCTGTGTTACTGGGGAGTCAGTGCTCCGTGTTACTGGAGAGTCAGTGTGCTGTGTTACTGGAGAGTCAGTGCTCAGTGTTACTGGGGAGTCAGTGCTCCGTGTTACTGGGGAGTCAGTGCTCACTGTTACTGGAGAGTCAGTGCTCAGTGTTACTGGGGAGTCAGTGCTCCATGTTACTGGGGAGCCAGTGCTCAGTGTTACTGGAGAGTCAGTGCTCTGTGTTACTGGAGAGTCAGTGCTCCGTGTTACTGGGGAGCCAGTGCTCAGTGTTACTGGAGAGTCAGTGCTCTGTGTTACTGGAGAGTCAGTGCTCCGTGTTACTGGGGAGTCAGTGCTCTGTGTTACTGGAGAGTCAGTGCTCCGTGTTACTGGGGAGTCAGTGCTCCGTGTTACTGGGGAGTCAGTGCTCCGTGTTACTGGGGAGCCAGTGCTCAGTGTTACTGGAGAGTCAGTGCTCTGTGTTACTGGAGAGTCAGTGCTCCGTGTTACTGGGGAGTCAGTGCTCCGTGTTACTGGGGAGTCAGTGCTCCGTGTTACTGGGGAGTCAGTGCTCCATGTTACTGGGGAGCCAGTGCTCAGTGTTACTGGAGAGTCAGTGCGCTGTGTTACTGGAGAGTCAGTGCTCCATGTTACTGGGGAGTCAGTGCTCTGTGTTACTGGAGAGTCAGTGCTCTGTGTTACTGGAGAGTCAGTGCTCCGTGTTACTGGGGAGTCAGTGCTCCGTGTTACTGGGGAGTCAGTGCTCCGTGTTACTGGGGAGTCAGTGCTCCATGTTACTGGAGAGTCAGTGCTCCGTGTTACTGGGGAGTCAGTGCTCCATGTTACTGGGGAGCCAGTGCTCCGTGTTACTGGAGAGTCAGTGCTCTGTGTTACTGGAGAGTCAGTGCTCCATGTTACTGGGGAGTCAGTGCTCAGTGTTACTGGGGAGTCAGTGCTCAGTGTTACTGGGGAGTCAGTGCTCCGTGTTACTGGGGAGTCAGTGCTCCATGTTACTGGGGAGCCAGTGCTCAGTGTTAGTGGAGAGTCAGTGTGCTGTGTTACTGGGGAGTCAGTGTGCTGTGTTACTGGAGAGTCAGTGCTCTGTGTTACTGGGGAGTCAGTGCCCTGTGTTAGTGGGGATTCAGTGCGCTGTGTTGGTGGGGATTCAGTGCCCTGTGTTACTGGGTAGTCAGTGCTCCGTGTTACTGGACAGTCAGTGCTCCGTGTTACTGGGGAGTCAGTGCTCTGTGTTACTGGGGAGTCAGTGCTCTGTGTTACTGGGGAGTCAGTGCTCCGTGTTACTGGACAGTCAGTGCTCCGTGTTACTGGGGAGTCAGTGCTCTGTGTTACTGGGGAGTCAGTGCTCTGTGTTAGTGGGGATTCAGTGCGCTGTGTTACTGGGGAGTCAGTGCTCCGTGTTACTGGACAGTCAGTGCTCCGTGTTACTGGGGAGTCAGTGCTCTGTGTTACTGGACAGTCAGTGCTCTGTGTTAGTGGGGATTCAGTGTGCTGTGTTACTGGAGAGTCAGTGCTCTGTGTTAGTGGGGATTCACTGTGCTGTGTTACTGGGGAGTCAGTGTGCTGTGTTACTAGGGAGTCAGTGTGCTGTGTTACTGGGGAGCCAGTGCTCCGTGTTAATAGAAAGTCAGTGCTCCGTGTTACTGGAGAGTCAGTGCTCTGTGTTACCGGGGAGTCAGTGTGCTGTGTTACTGGGGAGTCAGTGCTCCGTGTTACTGGGGAGTCAGTCCTCTCTGTCGCTGATGTGCTCATATGTTTGTGAGAATGCCAGCCAGATTGTAGGCCCAGTGATTGATCAGGGTTGGGGAGATCTTGTTTGTATGAAAGTGTTTAATATGTGCTGGGTATGTGAAGCTGAGATGAAGTGTAAACCTTTGTACTTCAGATAGCATCATGTTCAACACCCTCCATTGTGTCTTTGAAGCAGACTTGAACAATAATATAATTGGAGTCCTCACTGGCTATGATTCATGTAACCGTCTTTTGGTCAGTTCTATATTTCACCCTGTTCAACCATGTTTCTGAGCAGCTGCAGAGAAACAAATCCCTGAATGCAGAAGATTGCGCTTATGTTAAAAAGTTGGTCAAACGTCAATTTGAAGGATTTTGAATGAATTATTTTGCTAGAGAAAAGAGTATACAATGGCAAATAGTTTTACGTACTACACTGCTGTTAATCTGATTTACTTCTTTTCTGTATAATTGTATATCATGCAATAAATTTCAACATCATCAAGCCAAAAGGTTAACACTGTTTCTCTCTCCACAGATGCTGAGTATTTAGAGCATTTTCTGCTTTTATTTCAGATTTCCAACATCTGCAGTATTTTGCTTTGGCACCATATCTGGTATAACTGGGTAGATTGTTAACCAAGGGACTCATTCACTACACACACAAGTTTAAGTTTCAGATTGTCGGAGGTGCAGGCCTGTCAATGGAAGTTGCCTTTTGCAGTGAGTTGAAGTAAAGAATGTTGCAGGATGGCACAAATCAGAACATTACTCTGTTAGTTAAAGATTATCTATAAACATTAATGTCTACATTGCTACAATGCACCGATACTTATTAAAGTATAGTTCCGGCATAAGAGGTGGCCCATTTGGCCCATCGTGCTTGTGCTGGCTCTTTGAAAGAGTTGTCCAATTAATTCCACTCCCCTGCTCATTCGCCACAGCCTTGTAAATGCTTGCCCTTCAAGTATTTACTCAAGTACTTACTGGTAGAATGACTGACTCAATATTGACAAGTTTGTTTCGATTGCCACAAACTAATTGATCAATGAATCAGTTTTACAGCAACGAACGACAAACAATTTGCAGATTACGTGGGCTGGATTTTAACGAGCCCTCGACGTCGAGATTCGTTGGCGGTGGGGGGGGGGGGCGGGAATGAAGTTTACCCCAGATGAGGCCCACCATGGACCTCGACGCTGGCAGAGCCTGACCTGATATTACTGGCGGCGGCGAGGCCTTGTGGCGGCCCCCCCCACTGCTCAGCAGCGGGACCGCAATGTAAATACTTAAATAAATTAAAAAACCTGAATGAATTACTCTCCCATCACTTCCTGTTGTCCCGCCGTGATCCTCACCCTGACGACCGGCACTACTGCACCTTCGGTTCCCCGTCCAAGGAAACGAGGCACAACACTGGTGAGGAGGCAGGGTAGGAGGTTGTTTCTCAGTGTGGAGTAGGGGGTGAGGGGGGGGGGTCAAATTAACATCATGGGTGTAGGGGATGGTGGGAAGGTTTATAGTTTGAAGTTTGTGCAGTTGGGGGTGGGGAGAGGTCAGATGGTAAAGGTTAATGTTTTGGGGGAAAGGGTAAATAATTAATTTCATTGTTATTGGGGGGGTGGGAGAGGGGCAAAAGAGACGTTTTCATTTATTTTAATTCAATTCCCCTTTCAATATTTAAATTTTGCATTAGGGCTGGCAGCCCTTTAAAAATGGTGTCAGTGCCTGCGCACAGGCAGCTGGCACCACTGCTGGGGACGGACAGCCCGCCTCCTCCAGGTGACTGGGGGGGGGGGGGGGGTGCCCGCCCCAGCTATTTAAACGAACCACTGCGCTTGGAATCACAGTACCTGTTTGGTCTGTGGCCCATTTTTCACCGGCGGTGGAATTATAAAAACTTGGACCAAGTTTTCATCTTCAACAGCATCCATTATTTACCAACTACTTCTCTCTCCAATTTCCCTTCAGCTCCACCACTGATCTATGGAACAGCATCAAAAATTCTAATCTGCTATTCACACAAAAAGGAACAAGCGCCTCCTTTCTAAATTTAATAGTTAGCATTGATTCTCTTGTGAATTCCCTTAGCATTCTACAGTTCATATGAATTATGGGAATATAGTGTCACATGTGTTTAGCAGATTGAAGCTCAAGGCAAGTGCACCACTGCAGTCAGACAGATTGCTTAGTGATTTACAGAAGGTGCTGTGTAATTAAATCCCTCCTCTGCACTGGGCTGATCCTTGTGATATATTTCTTCTTGTTAATTTTCTCACTACTGATTCAATATGAGTTGGAAAAATCTGAAAGAAAATGGTCCAGTTGAATGAAAGACCTTCCGTTGAACTCTCAAATGGTCAACTCGTCACTATTTTCATGTTACAAGTTAGATTTTCCGTTCTGGCCTATAGTTCTCCCAAAACAATCTAATTTTATTTAATTTCTTCTTTCAGGATGTACTAAGGTGGCTTTGTCCATTAAGTGGCTGAGCCATACAGACCATGGGTATCTGATTCAATCCTGGACCTATGCTGGCCGCAGTCACCCTGCTCTCTATTCAATGACACCTGCAGAAGACCGCTGTGGTTTTTATAAATTCATTCTTGGGATGTGGGCATCGATGGCGAGACCTGCATTTATCACCCATCCCTAATCGCCCTCGAGGTGGTGATGGCGAACTACCTTGTCGAACTGCTGCAGTCTGTGTGGTGTAGGTACATCAACAGAGCTGTTCGAGAGGAATTCCAGGATTTTGACCCAGCGACAATGAAGGAACAGTAAGATGTTTCCAAGTCAGGATGGTGTGTGACTTGGAGCAAACTTGCAGGTGGTGGTGTTCCCATGCATCTGCTGCCCCTGTTCTTCTATGTGTGAGGATGTTGCGGGTGGACAGGGTTGTTTTTGGATGGGGATGGAGTTGGGTGGGGAGAAGCCTGTGATGGAGAGGATTGTTATTGGATGGGGTTGGGTGGGGCGGGGTCTGCGTTTGGAGAGGGTTGAGTGCGGAGAGAGGTGATGAGCCTGCGATTATAGTTGACACTCGTCCGTCTGTATCACATGTTAATAATGGCCCCTTGGTTGAGATGTTGTAGTCGGGGACAAGACCCATTAAACTGAAGTGAGAATAGGAACCAGCATATTTCGTGCCTCCACTTTACAAAAGTGGCTATGCTTCAACACTTCATTGGCTGGTGCTGTGGGACAGGAAAGATGTTTTGGAAGTCATGAAAAGTGCTGTATTAATGCAAGCTCTTTCTGTCTCCAACAGCTTCAGGAGAGGAGAGGAAAGTTGGTAAGAAAGGAGGAGAAAAAGCAGATATTATATTGCAGATCTGACTGTTACTGATATTGTAATTGATTTGCAAATCAAATACTCCACATGGTCTTACCCAGGATTCTTATAGAACCAAGGCAAGAAACAACTTAGCACAGTCGGTTCTCCAAGAATTTTTTTTTTCTGAGTAATATTCAGTTCAAGGCCCATGACATGGAATTGGACTTGGTTTGAGATTGTGTTGCTGATGCAATGAGGCTATCTACAACAAATGGATGAGAGAGACTGAGATAGAAACAGTGATATAGACAGAGATAAAGTGTAACTGAGGAGATATGGGAGGGAGAGACGGAGGTAAACTGTGACAGAGGGGGTGGAAGAGGAGAGAACATCACAGAGATAGTGAGTATGAGCAATTCTAGCCAATTGAATGTTTCCACGCTTATAGCTTGGAGAGAACATTCTTTGGGTGAGGGATGCTGCAGCCAGTGCCACAGGCTGCTGTGTGGTGTTTCCACCTGTAACTAGCACCACACGCTCAATGGCTGACTGCAGACTGTCGATACCAAGGACCAGAACCCCACATAGTTTGGTAGCGGATTCCTCCACACGCATTTTGAAAGGCAGACAGAAATTGATGATTCACAGAAAACATCTTTTTCTTAATAGTTGGGCCCCTCAAGTCTACACCTCTGTCCTCTTCAACAGAGCTAGGACCTGAGCTTGCCCTCAGGTGAGTTGTGTCCTCAACCGTGCTTCCCACCTGCATCTGCCCACTCGTGGTCAGTCAATCGCTGAATGCTGAGCCCATTAACTCACCAAAAATACCATCTAGGGAGCTGATTTCTGTGCTGGTTCTTGGAAGAGGCAGAGCAAGGGTCCTTCCCTTCAGTCTCTTACATGGAGAGACTGGAGAAGCTGGGGTTGTTCTCCTTAGAGCAGAGAAGCTGAAGGGGAGATTTGACAGAGGAGTCAAAATTCTGAAGAGTTAGGATAGAGTAAATAAAGAGAAACTGTTTCCACTGGCAGTAACCAGAGGACACAGATTTAAGATAATTGACAAAAGAACAAAAGAGATGAGGAGAAATGTAGTTATGCAGTACCAGCTATGATCTGGAATGCACTGCCTGCAGGGCTGGTGGAAACAGATTCAGTAACAGCTTTCATAAGGGAACTGGATGTATACTGGAAAAGAAAATATTTGCAGGGCTATGGGTTAGAGCAGGGGAGTGGGACTAATTGGAACACTCTTTTAAAGAACTGATACAGGCACAATGGGCGAACGGCCACCTCTGTGCTGCATGATGATTCTATGATTCATTCTGAGTGGCCGCACAGTCTAGTGAAAGGACAGATGGACAGAAGTAAATAGTAGCAGATGTGCAGCAACACAATTAGTTACAGAAGCATGTTGTTATGGAGTGTGTGTCTATGTGAGAGAGGGGGGGCTCAATTTTACGAGCCCTGCAACTCCGTGGGTCGCAGCAGGAGAACCTGTAAAATTCTGCGGGGAGAGGCCCGCCTCGACCCACGACGTCGAGAAGGGTCTGCCGCATATTACCGGCAGCGGGGGGACTTCAGTGCGGCTCTCCCCCACCGCCAAGTGGAGGGGCCTTCATCTACATATTCAAATCAACCTAAATTATATGTAAATGCACTTACCTGCTAGCAGCGGCCGTCCCACGCCGATTTTAGGTCCGCCGTTCGTATCTTGCGCGCCTTCGGAACTCCATATGGAGTTCCAAGGTGAGAACCTGGTGGGGGGGGGGAGGAATTACATTTTCAGGGTGGTGGGTGGGGGGGGAGCGGGGAAAACAATTTTTATTGGCTGTGGGGATTGTGGGAAGGGGTTGAGAGCCAAAGGGAACAAATTTCGGGGAGGGGGGGGGGGGGGGGGTGAAGTTCAGGATACTCATAAATGTTTATTATGGGGGGCGAGGGCAATTAATGTATAAATCACCCATTGGTGGGTGGGAGATGTAATTTACAGTTGAAATAACATTTTATTTTTATTTCCCGGAGAACGGGACCTTTAAATTTTAAAATGTAACTGAAGGGCTTGAAGCCCTTTAAAAATGGCACCAGTGCCTGCGCGGTGGTGCCGGACGCTGTTGCCGGGGACGAGGTGGCCGCTCCCTCTATGTCATCCGGGGCGGCCGCTCCGCCCCCTCTATTTAAATCAGCCCCCGTACACAATATCACAGGGGCTGTGCAGCGGCACTTCCATGTCGGAAGGCCGCCGAGTTCAAAGCGTGCCATCGCGGAGCACGGTGGAGACAGAAAGCCCAGAGAGAGAGAAAGAAAGACAGACGGAGAGAGACAAGTTAAAAAGGAAAATGCCCAAATACTCTGTGCTATGCTTGGTCTCCAACACCTACTAAAATTGATTGGTCCTCCTACTGACATCATTGGGTGAGCAGAATGCTGACCTTCGACCTTGCCCACACGATATGGGCCAGGGAAGGAAACTGAATCTTACTTTTTAATGAATGATTTAATGAATGAATGAGCTTCTTGTGTTTAGGCTCAAGCTGGCTATTTCTTCATTCTGAATCCTGTCCCACTCAATGTTGCAACATTCCCCATCTTCAAACTGTCATCTGGTCCCATTGTGTTTCACAAATTAAAGGACTGCGTCACTCAAGAGGCAGTTATGTACAGTAGTTTTTCCATTATTGTGTAACTTGGGAAATCAGACATTAGATTTTTGTTTAAAAAGCGCATTTTTCCTTTTTGAAAGCAGCAACATTGTTTTGTGTTTTTCCATGTATGGATCTTAAATAATCTGGATAGGCCATTTTGAGAATATAGAATTCTATCAAATATCAAACTCAGCTCGACTGTACAGCAGAATTTGGAACTCGCCTACCAGATTGCATTGATATTTAGCACAGATGCCTCAGTGACCACAATTACAGGACAGTAAAAACAAAAGTAATCATGCAATGACCCCCTGATTCTGACCAAATCTAGTTTGTGTAGAACATGATGCATCACTTCCTAGTAAAGGTTTCAGGTGTCAGTGTGGTTCAGTGGTAGCACTTTTGTCTCTGAGTCAAAAGGTTATGGGTTCAAGTCCCAGAGACTTAAGAACAAAATCTAAGCTAACACTCCAATGCAGCACTGAGGGAGTGCTGCACTATCAGAGGTGCCATTTATCAGCTGAGATGTTAAAACATCTGCTGTTAGAACTGCTGCCTCAGATGGGCGTAAACGTTACCATGACAGTATTGTCAAGAAGAGTAGGAAACTTCTGCCCAGTGCCCTGGCCAACATTTATCCCTTAACCAACATCTCTTAGAAAAAGCATATCTGGTCATTATCACATTGCTACTTGTGTGACCCTGCTGTGTAAAATTGGCTGCCGCATTTCAATAGCGAGTATAACTCAAAAGTACTTCATCGGCAGTTGGCTGTGAAGTGCTTTGGGATACCCGGAGTTCATCAAATGTGCAGTAGAAATGCAAGTTCTTCCTTTTCATTGTAAATGATTCCAATGAGCCAAACACTTTCCCATTCATTTCCAAGCCACATAACTCCCTTCCTAATAGCACTGTGGGTGTACCTACACCTCACGGACTGCAGCAGTTCAAGGCGGCTCACCATCACCTTCTAAAGGGCAATTAGGGAGGGCAATAAATGCTGGCCTGGTCAGCGACGCCCAAATCCCATGAATGAATTTAAAAAAAAGTATATCTTTCCAACAGATCATAAACATTTCCTGTTCATTCTGAACCCTTTTTTTTCCTATATTTAATCCCACAACATCTATTACAACTGCAACAAGGTCAGATCTTTCATGATACTGACCCTGACGACAAATGGTACTGGGGAGCACAACAGGCAAGCTGAAGACTTCCCATCCCAAGTGCACCTGTAGCAAACTTTGTTCAGCAAAGGATGGTCAGTTCAGGATCTGAACTGGGCTGTGGGAGGGTGGGTGAGGGTTAGAGAGGAAGTCGCCTTGAGAGTTAAACCTGGAGGGAACAAAAGTGTTGGTAACTGGCAGGGTGGGTGGGTTGGGGAGGGTGAAGTGAGAGCAGCTCCATGAAAGTGGAAGTAAGCAGTCTCAATGTCGGATAGCATATGGGGTTTGAAGCTCAGCTGAGGGTCAAATAGTCCATTAAGTTTCTGCATGGCCGGACTCAGACTGAAATACTAGCTGGGCTTTTGCTGGGAGCCAAGCAGGATTGTTTTGGTTCTGCTGGGGTTAAATTGGAGAGCGTTCTGCCACATCCGTGACTTGAGTCAATGAACTGAAAGATTGACGTAACTACACTCCCATGTCAATTATGTCCATGTTCCATAAACGTTGTGATTAAATGAGGTTTTACTACAATGTAATGATGCAACAGCTGTGGCTCAAGTCTGCAGTTTGGAAATCTCGATCTGCCAAGCAAGGCATTTGTTTACCAGTATTCCGGTGCATCTCCAGGGCATTGTCTAACACCTCTCAATTAACCACCTGCATATTTTTACCCAATCATTTGGATTTTAAATTAACAATAACCATTAGTTTTTATTTAATGATGGAACAGCATTGCCAAGGGCAAAAGTCACACCTTCCACAGCTCTTATGAACTATGAATCTAACTTCATACACTGACATGTGTGGCACCTGGGCTGTTGTGGATGGTACACCACCCAGGACAGCTCTGTACTTTAATGAATGACCCTCTGTTTTTAATGACCACGTAACATTTCACGAAAGGTACATTTCAAAGACTGATGTGTTATTTGGATCCATAAATTAATTAAATGGGTGACTCATAGCAAAGTCAATCGTGCATCTGGGACAGGGAAGATTAATAATACTGCAGAAGCTAATTATCTATTCTGTTTAGACCAAAGAGTAATAAAATTAGATAAATGGTTAAAAAATGGATTTTATGCCTCCAACTTTCCTCTTTGGCTTGGCTCCAGTGCAAGTGGAGATTCTGAAGAGTGCTATCAGAGAATCATCAGGAATGCTTCAAACATATCTCTTAAAACAACTCCTTTCTGCCCAGTTTTCTGCTAAACATCTTTGAGCTTTCTAAGGACAACACAGATAACTGGTTGGCTGGCTAAGAATTTCATATGCACGGCCCTCAAGTTGAACATCACAGGGCAGATCTCGTCTCTGTGCGATTTTGCAAACTGGGGGAAAGGGAATCGGTAGCTCATTTTACAGCTCTCCTGATTTTCATGTCCATTGTAGACAACAAGCTGCCAATTCACAATCACCAGGTTTACACAATCACACAAAATTAAAATTAGCCCCATCAGATTATTATAAGTGGCTTCCAGAAAATACTGCCATTTTTATTTCTTCATTTCATAGTAAATGCACCCTCCAAGATCTTAATTAGTTGATTTTAGTTAAAAATAAAATAAAAATAACTTAAGGTGAGCAAATAGCTCCAGTGCTGGAATCCCATCAGAGGGGCTGCTGGTTCTGGAGGTGGAGTATAGAAATCCCATCAGAGGGGCTGCTGGTTCTGGAGGTAGAGTATAAAAATCCCATCAGAAAGGTTGCTGGTTCTGGAGGTAGAGTACAGAAATCCCATCAGAGGGGCTGCTGGTTCTGGAGGTATAGTACAGAAATCCCATCAGAAGGGCTGGTACTCTAATTGACAGGATGTGACTACTGGGCCGGAATTTACGCCCCCCCCCCACCCCGCCTTAAGAGCGGGATGGTGGTGGGGTGGGGGGGGGTGGGGGGGAGGTGCCGTAACCGTAAAATGGAGCGGGAGGCTCAGGGGAGCCCTTCCCGACCCGCTCCTGCCTCCATTTTACACAGGGCGGCAGTGAAAAACGGTTAACGGCCACTTAAGGGCCTCCGCCCACTGCCACAAGGATTTTACCCTTGGCTGGCGGGCATCCCAGACCCAAGAAAAGCCGCCTGTTAAAAGTAGGTGGCTTTCTGACGACCTGAGAGCGGGGGGGGGGGGCAGGGGGCCCTCCTGATCAGGCACCCTGTGCCCAAAGGCGGGCTGCCCCCGATGCCCTAACCACCCCCAACATGCCCCCCATCCCCCACCCTTGCCTCGGCGAGACCCCAAAAACTTACCCGCTCTCCGGACTCCCCAGCATGTTCCATCTTCAGCTGGGTTGCAGTCCCAGCAGTGGCCACCCCTCCCAGTGGCGCTGCTGGGACAGAGAGCTGTCGGCCCTCTGATTGGCCGGCAGCTCCATTAGATGGGACTTCCTGCTTCAATGAGGTGGAAGCCTCACCTCAGGCCAATTAAAGGCCTGGAGACCGCAAAATGCGGTCTGGATCCCTAGGCCAGGCAGAGGCGGATTCGCCACCGACCTTTCAGTCAGTGGACGGCTCCCGTCCGCCAAGCGAATAATTCCAGCCATGATATCCCACAAGGATCTGTGTTGGCCCCTCAACTATTCACTGTATTTATGAACGACTTAGATAATCGAATAGAAAGACACATATCCAAGTTTACACAAAGAAAGGCAGTATTGTGAGCAATGTAGATGTACACATAAAATTATAAAGAGCTAGTGATGGATGAAGTGAATAGGCAAAACTGTGGCAAAGGGATTTCAATACAGGCAAGTGTGAGGTCATCCGCTTTGGACCTAAAAGAATAGAACAAGGTACTTTCCAAATGATGAGAAGCTAGGAACAGTGGAGATCCAAAGAGACCTGGGGGGTCCAGGTACATAAATCATTAAAATGTCATGAACAGGTACAGAAAATAATCAAAAAGCCTAATGGAATGCTGGCCTTTAAATCTACAGGACTAGAATACAAGGGGGTAGAAGTCATTCTTTAGTTATACAAAGTCCTGTTTAGACCACACCTGGGGCACTGTGAGCAGTTCTGGGTACCACATCTTCGGTCGGATATACTGGCCTTGGAGGAAGTGCAGTGTAAATTTACTGGAATGATACCTGGACTCCAAGGGTTAAGCCACGGGGGGAGATTACACAAACTAGGGTTGTATTTCTTGGAATTCAGATGGTCAAGGGGTGACCTGATCAAAGTTTTTAAGATACTTAGGGAATTGATAGGATAAGTAGCAAGAAACCATTTCCACTGCTTGGGAGAATCTAGGACTCGGGGGCAGAGTCTAAACAATTAGAGCCAGACCTTTCAGGAGTGAAATTAAGAAACACTTCTAAAAACAAAGGGTGATAGAAGTTTGGAACTCTCTTCCGCAAATGGCCATTGTCAGATCAATTGTTAATTCTAAATCTGAGATTTATAGGTTTTTGTTAGCCAAAGGTATTAAGGGATATGGGGCAAAGTTGGGTATCTCAATCCCATCAGAGGGACCCGTGGAGCACTGGGCTCAGCGTTAGGTATTCCTGCCTCAAATGTCATGCTCTCTGAGGTGGTTTGCTGTTAATCAAACAAGGTTACTCATCCTTCTAAGTTACCCATCCTTTTCTAGGGCTTTTTACCAGCAGTGAGTGGATAGCACTGTCAGTATTATAGATTGGCTGCTGTTCCTCTGCTAGTCCCTTGTGAACTTTTGTGCGGGATTTTCAAATAGACAGGCTGGTGACTGCTTGCACATAAGTAAGGAAGGCTTCAAATTAACTTCTTGCTTCACCACAGGCAATCAGGCAGGTTATGACACTCAGAATCAGGGCCTGTGTGCAAACTGTAAATAAAGATCAAGTGAATCTGCTTCGGGGAAGTATCTATCCTCAGCAAGGGAGTTTCTGTGAAAAGTAAATTAATCGGCCCTCAATTCCTATGACAGTCACAGTTCCTCTTCCAGCTGCAGTACAGTCAACCCACAAACCTGCTGTCAGTTTGCAGGGAGAGAATCAGGGCTGGAAGGAAATTCCACTCCTATTTCTTTTGTTAAAAAAAATCATTATCAGGATGTTGGTAAAATGACAATATTAAGCCAACCACGAGAATAGAAGGCATTCAGTGTTGTCTGATTATCAATCAGTCTGTTTGGGCACATTAGCTGTTAGGTTTCAGAAAGATTTAATACAAACATAATTTGGTGATAGAAGCTATCATTCGCATTTGGAAAAATTATTTACACAAGGCCTTAATGTTATTTGCACTTCTCCAGTAAGGCATTTCTTAGTGCAGGTAAACAAATTAAGGTCATAAGAACATAAGAAATAGGAGCAGGAGTAGGCCATTCAGCCCCTCAAGCCTGCCCCGCCATTCAATAAGATCATGGCTGACCTATCCCAGGCCTCAACTTCTCTTTCGGGCCTGCTCCGCATACCCCTCGACTCCTCGAGATTTCAAAAATCTATCTACCTCCTCCTTAAATACATTTAGTGACCTAGCCTCCACAACTCTCTGAGGTAGAGAATTGCAGAGATTCATCACCCTCCGAGAGGAGAAATTCCTTCACATCTCAGTTTTCAATGTGTGCCCTCTTATTCTGTAACTATGTCCCCTAGTTCGAGATTCCCCCACCAGTGGAAGCATATTCTCAACATCTACCCTGTCGAGCCCACTTAAAATCTTATTTGTTTCAATACGATCACCTCTCATTTTTCTAAACTCCAATGAATAAAGGCCGAACCTGTTTAGCCGTTCTTGATAAGACAACCCCTTCATCCCAGGAATCCCAGTGAACCTTTTCTGAACTGCCTCCAATGCCAGTATATCCTTCCTTAAATATGGGGAGCAAAACTGTACGCAGTACTCCAGGTGTGGCCTCACCAACACCCTGTACAGTTGTAACAAGACTTCCCTATTTTTAAACTCTAACCCCCTACCAATAAAGGCAAAAATTCCATTTGCCTTCTTAATTACTTGCTGCACCTGCATGCTAGCATTTTGTGTTTCATGTACAAGAACACCCAGATCCCTCTGCACTGCAGTATTTTGTAGTCTTTCTCCATCTAAATAATAATCTGGCTTTTTATTCTTCCTACCAAAGTGGACAACCTCACACTTTCCCACATTGAACTCAATCTGCCAAGTTTTTGCCCACTCACTAAACCTATCTATATCCCTTTGCAGATTCTTTGTGTCCTCATAACAACATACCTTCCCACCTATTTTTTGTATCGTCAGCAAATTTGGATACACTACACTCTGTCCCTTCCTCCAAGTCATTAATATAGATAGTAAATAGTTGAGGCCCTAGGACCGATCCTTGTGGCACCCCACTAGTTACAGCATTCCAACCTGAAAAAGACCCATTGATCCCGACTCTCTGCCTTCTGTGTGTTAGCCAATCCTCAATCCATGCCAACACATTACCCCCACTACCCTGAGCTCTTATTTTGTGCAATAACCTTTTATGTGGCAACTTATCGAATGCCTTCTGAAAACCCAAATACACTACATCTAACAGTTCCCCTTTATCCACTCTGCTTGTTATATCCTCAAAGAACTCGAACAAATTTGTCAAACATGATTTCCCTTTCATAAAACCATGTTGACTCTGTTTGATTGCATTATGTTCAAATGTCCTGCTATTTCTTCCTTAATAATGGACTCTAGCATTTTCCCAATTACAGATGTTAAACTAACTGGTTTACAGTTTCCTGCTTTCTGTTTCCCTCCTTTCTTGAATAGGGGCGTCACATTAGCAGTTTTCCAGTCCGCTGGTACCCTACCGGAATCCAGTGAGTTTTGGTATATTATGACCAATGCCTCCACTATCTCTGCAGCCACTTCTTCTAAAACCCGTGGGTGCAGGCCATCAGGTCCTGGTGACTTGTCTGCCTTTAGTCCCATCAGTTTGTCCAGCACCTTTTCCCTCATCATAGAGATTGTTACAAGTTCCTCCCTCCCATTTACACCTTGTTCATCTATTATTGTTGGGATGTTTATAGTGCCCTCCACCGTGAAGACCGATGCAAAATATTGGTTTAAGTTATCTGCCATTTCCCTGTTATTAATTCCCCAGTCTCACCCTCTAAGAGTCCCACACTTGCTTTATCTACTCTCTTCCTTTCAATATACCCATAGAAGCTCTTACTGTTTGTTTTTATATTTCTTGGCAATTTATTCTCATAATCAATTTTCTCCCTCTTTATTAGTTTTTGAGTCATCCGCTGCTGGTTTCGAAAATATTCCCAATCCTCTGGCCTACCACTCGTTTTCATCACATTTTACGCTTTTGTTTTTGATTTGATACTCTCCTTAACTTCCTTTGTTATCCACGGGTGGTTCATTGTTCTCTTCGAGTCCTTCCTTCTGACTGGAATAAATGTTTGCTGAGTGTTATGAAATATCTGCTTCAGAGTCTGTCACTGCTCATCTACTGACTTTCCCCTTAGTCTATTTTCCCAGCCTGCTTTAGACAACTCTTTCTTCATACCTCTGTAATTGCCCTTGTTTAAGTTGAAGACACTGGTTTGAGACCTGAGTTGCTCACCCTCAAACTGAATTTGAAATTCCACCATGTTATGATCGCTTCCCCTGAGAGGATCCTTAACTATGAGATTTCTTATTAATCCTACCTCATTACACATTACCAAATCTAAAATAACCTATTCCCGGGTAGGTTCTGCAATGTATTGTTCTAAGAAACAATCCCTGACGCACTCTCCAAATTCGTCTTCCACGCTACCCTTGCCAATTTGATTTGTCCAGTCTATATGCAGATTAAAATCATCCATAATAATTGCAGTGCCCTTCTTACATACCTCCATTATTTCCTGATTTATATCTTGTCCTACAGAGAGGCAACTCCTTGGGGGCCTATAGACCACTCCCACCCGTGATTTCTTTCCCTTGCTATTCCTCATTTCCACCCAAACTGATTCTACATCACAATCTATTGCACCTACATCATTACTCACAACTGCACTGATCCCTTCCTTTAATAACAAAGCTACCCCACCTCCTTTTCCTTTCTGCCTATTCTTCCGGAAAGTTGAATATCCTTGAACATCAGGTTTCCAGTCCTGGTCATCCTGCAACCACGTCTCAGTGATAGCTATCAAATCATATTCATTTATTTCTATCTGTGCCGTCAGCTCTTCTATCTTGTTACAAATGCTACGTGCATTCAGATAAAGAGCCTTAAGCTTTGACTTTTTACCATTTTTGCCTACTCTGGTTCTAATTTCTGCTGCATTCTTATGCTCATTCTCTGTCCCTACCTGTCACAGTTTGATTAATGTTTGCCCCTTCACTACCCTGCACCTCTGCTCTCTCGTTACTTTTTGACTTTTTAAAAACTTTCCTTCAATTGAACCATCCCCCCAACTATTTAGTTTAAAGCCTTATCTACAACCCAAGTTATACGATTCGCCAGGACACTGGTCCCAGCATGGTTCAAGTGAAGCCCATCCCAACAGAACAGCTCTCTCTTTCCCCAGTATTGGTGCCAGTGCCCCATGAATTGGAACCCATTTCTCCCACACCAATCTTTGAGCCACGCATTTACCTCTCTAATCTTATTTACCCTATGCCAATTTGCACATGGCTCAGGTAGTAATCCGGAGATTATTATCTTTGTGGTTCTGCTTTTTAATTTGGCCCCGAGCTGCTCATAGTCCCTCAGCAGAACCTCTTTCCTAGTCCTACCTATGTTGTTGGTACCTATGTGGACCACGACAAGGGGGTCTTTTCCCTCCTACTCCAAGTTCCTCTCTAACCCAGAAGAAATGTCCTTAACCTTGGCACCAGGTAGGCAACACAGCCTTCAGGACTCTCTATCCACTGGGCCTATTAATCTGCAGTACACAGTGTAAGTTAGCTGAAAATTACATACATCAATTAAGACTGTCAGGCTGGAATTTTACGCACCCCCCCCCCCCCCCCACCTGCGGGATCGGACTGGAGGCGGGGGTGGGGTGCAAAATTGAGTGGGAAGAGAGGGGTGCCGTTCCTGTCGCCTTCCTGCTCTTGCTGCAATTTTAGAAGTGGCGGCAGCGTGAAGCCACACCCCGCCCCAGGCCAATTAACTGCCACTTAAGGGCATCCACCCACCACGGCTGGTATTTTACCAGCGGCGGGCGGGCAGTTCAAAGCCTCAGGAGGCTGCTCAGTAAAACTTAGTGGACTTCTTGCGGGCTGGTGGGAGCCCTCCTGATTGTGGGTCATCCTGTGCCCCACGGAGGTCTCCCCCATAGCACAAGCCACCCCGAATGCATTATATTGCACCCCCCCGGCCAACGAACCTCCTTTGCCTCGCTGGGGCCTGGCCGACTGTCCCCGGTGAGGCCCATCCCGGGGCCTTCGTCCCTCTTGCTCCTCTCCCTGGCTGCAGTTCCAACAGTGGCCACCACTTCCAGTGGCACTGCTGGGACTGAGAGCTACCAGCCCGCTGACTGTCAGACAGCTCTTGGAGGTGGGACTTTCTGCATCAGAGGTGCGGAATTAAGGACCTGAGCCATGTAAACTTACAGTGTGGCTTCCAGACTGGGCAGAGGTGGGCTCAACCCCGACTTTTTTGGCCGGTGGGCACAGCCTCCAGTCCAACATTAAATTCCGGCCCCAGTGCTGGTGCGTAATCTCTATCCTGCACAATAAACAGCCTCCACACAATTAAACAACCCAAGTGTCAAGAGTTAACCTATAACCCTCAATCATTAAACAAAAGCTTTACACTGGTTCACAGTTCATCGAGGAAACAAAGATCTGAAGCAGACTACCTATCAGTCGGTTCTAGGAGGAAAATTGCCCAGGTATGTCCTGTACACAAAAAGCAGGACAAATCCAACACGGCCAATTACCACCCCATCAGCCTACTCTCAATCATCAGTAAAGTGATGGAAGATGTCATCAACAGTGCCATCAAGCGGCACTTGCTTAGCAATAACATGCTCAGTGACGTTCAGATTGGGTTCCGCCAGGGCCACTCAGCTCCTGACCTCAATACAGCCTTGGTTCAAACATGAACAAAAGAGCTGAGGTCAGAGTGACTGCCCTTGACATCAAGGCAGCATTTGACCAAGTATGGCATCAAGGAGCCCGAGCAAAACTGAGGTCAATGGGAATCAGGCGGAAAACCCTCCGCTGGCTGGAGTCATACCTAGCGCAAAGGAAGATGGTTGTGGTTGTTGGAGGTCAACCATCTGAGCTCCAGGACATCACTGCAGGAGTTCCTCAGGGCAGTGTCCTAGGCCCAACCATCTTCAGCTGCTTCATCAATGACCTTCCTTCAATCATAAGGTCAGAAGTGGGCATGTTCGCTGATGATTGCACAATGTTCAGCACCATTCGCGAAGAGAAAAGAGACATTATGCTTCAACAACACTCTTCTTATCTCATCACCCAGACATGGCACATTCCTAAGGAACAGTTAGTGTGAGAAACATACTGACCAGGCAAACCCACACCCCTTGTCCGAGGGTGGCTCACCTCAGAGGTTCCACACTTCCCCCCTTTTGTCCTAAAAGGACAACTTCCAGTCCTCACTCAAGTTCTGTTTGTTAGCCGCTGGGCTTCATCCTTGGTGGGGTCATGGTTCTTGAGGAGAGGGAGATGAGATGAGTTGTTGGACTGCCACCAGGACCCTGGAGGTTCTGTGACCGAAAGACAGAGCGAACGCAAAAGGGGAGAATTCGGATAACAATATACAGGATGAGGAGCAAGACAAGACCCAGGACAAGATATTTGAGGATAGTTTTAAAAAGGCTCCCAAACCACCCGCCGACATCGGGGAGCCACCCCCACCAGTCAAAGGGCTTTTCTTGAGCCACCGAGTCAAGGAGACACACCCGGTCTTGAATGGCATGCACATCTGTCTCAATCCTCTGATCCTCATTGACGGAGAAACAACATGTCTCATTAATAGCTGCACAAACTCCCCCCTGTGCCGCCAATAAAAAATCAAGAGCCATTCGGTTCTGGAGCACTACCTCAGACAGAGATGTAACTTCCGACTGCAGACCCTGAATAGCATCCACAGTTTTATTCTCAATAAATTCCATGGTAGCGGAGATATTAACAATGGCCTTTTCCAGCTCTGACACCCCTAGGCCCGGGATGAGGGCCCGGAGAAACTGGTGGAACCAGGAACTACGGGTAACTAATGGGTTCGGGGCCGATTGTTCACGATGCTCTGCAGGTCCTAGGTGGTTATGACGGGAGTGGAGGGTAAGGTGCTTAACTCCAAAGGCCTCAGGAACAATATTGCCAAGGGTGCAGGTATCTGCCCAGTCGACGGGAAGGGTCTTGTACGCCCTGTCCCCGCAAAGCCAGAACGAGCCATTGCGAACAAGGGTTGGGCACCAGTACGTAAAATTCTGGCAAAAGTTAAGCCACTTCCAGACAAGAGAAGAATTCACCTGAGCATACCAGTGGGTGCGACAGGTCCGGCTGAGTCGCAACACCCTCAGTGCCAGCAAGTCGCGGCACCCGGACTGGTTCTTGTAATTGCAAGGGCTAGACCCCCCAGTATAGTAGCCATTAGAGGTCCATGTGGAGGTGTGATTGTTTAAGGTGAGATTGTATGATCGCTGACAGTCACACCTGCCGGATTGAACGTTGAGTTCAATAATTTCAGAGCATGACGGGCCCCCCATTTTACTTTTATTTTTAATTGTTTTTTCTTTTTCCTTTTAACATTTTTTACAATTTGTTTTCTTTTGTTTATTTCATTTCATTGTAATTTGTTCAGTTTGCTTACCCACTGTTTTTTTTCATGTGTGTACTTGCTGCTGCTTAATCTTCAGTTCGTTAACACCCTATCTGTACTAATGCTTTGTCTTTCAACACACCATTAACATATTGTTTGCCTTTGCTCCATGACCTCTTGGTCAGTTATGTGGCCTTGTCCAATCTACACCTTCTCCTTTGTTATCTCTTGCCCCACCCCCACCTCACTTGCTTATAATCTTTGACATTTCTAATATTTGCCAGTTCCGAAGAAGGGTCACTGACTCGAAACATTAACTCTGCTTCTCTTTCCACAGATGCTGCCAGACCTGCTGAGTGGTTCCAGCATTTCTTATCTTTTATTCAAATTTATGTACTTAAAGAGCGATTACACTGAACAGGTCAAGACGTTTGCACATTACATTTCATTGAATGAGAGTCACATAATCATGTATACAGGATTGAACTTGCCCATAACCTCAGTGCAGGCTCATAGATGAAAAACTGTAGCTCAGGGAAGGCACTCGTGTCAGCTGTGGCTCAGTGGTAGCAATATTCCTCCATGTCATAAGGTTGTGGGTTGAGGTCCCACATAAGAAACACGAGCACAATCAAAGCTGACACTCCAGTACAAGTACTGAGGGAGTGCTACACTGTCAGAGGTGCAGTCTTTCAGAAGAAACATTAAACCAAGGCTCTATCGGGCCTCTCAGGTGGACATAAAACATCCCATACACTACTTCGCAGAAGAGCAGGATAGTTGTCCACACTGCCCTGACCAATACTTATCCTTCAACCAACATCATCATCAAACAAATTTTGTCATTATCCCATTGCTGTTTGTGGGAGCTTGAGCATAAAAACTGGCTGCCATGTTTCTTACATTACAACAGTAACTACACTTCAAAAGTACTTCTTCTGCTGGTGATTCACTTTGGGAAGTGCCGAGAGATGAAAGTTGCTATATAAATGCAAGTTCTTGCTTCCTTTACCAGAAAACTTCAGAACCTTTGGAGCCATGGGCCGGCAAAAGTCATCTGCTTCAGATGAGAGGGAGTATAGTGAGCAGGGAAGAGAGGGAGTACAGTGAGCAGGGAGGAGAGAGAGAACAGTGAGCAGGGAGGAGAGGGAGTGTAGTGAGCAGGGAGGAGAGGGAGTACAGTGAGCAGGGAGGAGAGGGAGTACAGTGAGCAGGGCGGAGAGGGAGTACAGTGAGCAGGGCGGAGAGGGAGTACAGTGAGCAGGGAGGAGAGGGAGTATCGTGAGAAAGGAGGAGAGGGAGCATAGTGGGCAAGGAGGAAGGGGGAGTATAGTGAGCAGGGAGGAGAGGGCGTATAGTGAGCAGAGAGGAGAGGGAGTATAGTGAGCAAGGAAGAGAGGGGAGTATAGTGAGCAAGGAAGAGAGGGGAGTATAGTGAGCAAGGAGGAGAGGGAGTACAGTGAGCAAGGAGGAGTATAGTGAGCAGAGAGGAGAGGGAGTATAGTGAGCAGAGAGGAGAGGGAGTATAGTGAGCAGTGAGGAGAGGGAGTATAGTGAGCAAGGAGGAGAGGGAGTATAGTGAGCAAGGAGGAGAGGGAGTATAGTGAGCAGGGATGAGAGGGAGTATAGTGAGCAGGGAGGAGAGGGAGTATAGTGAGCAGGGAGGAGAGGGAGTATAGTGAGCAGGGAGGAGAGGGAGTATAGTGAGCAGGGAGGAGAGGGAGTATAGTGAGCAAGGAGGAGAAGGAGTATAGTGAGCAGTGAGGAGAGGGAGTATAGTGAGCAGGGAGGAGAGGGAGTATAGTGAGCAAGGAGGAGAGGGGAGGATAGTGAGCAAGGAGGAGAAGGAGTATAGTGAGCAAGGAAGAGAGGGAGTACAGTGAGCAGGGAGGAGAGGGAGTATAGTGAGCAGGGAGGAGAGGGCGTATAGTGAGCAGGGAGGAGAGGGCGTATAGTGAGCAGGGAGGAGAGGGCGTATAGTGAGCAGGGAGGAGAGGGCGTATAGTGAGCAGGGAGGAGAGGGCGTATAGTGAGCAGGGAGGAGAGGGAGTATAGTGAGCAAGGAGGAGAGGAAGTATAGTGAGCAGGGAGGAGAGAGAGAACAGTGAGCAGGGAGGAGAGGGAGTGTAGTGAGCAGGGAGGAGAGGGAGTACAGTGAGCAGGGAGGAGAGGGAGTACAGTGAGCAGGGCGGAGAGGGAGTACAGTGAGCAGGGCGGAGAGGGAGTACAGTGAGCAGAGAGGAGAGGGAGTATCGTGAGAAAGGAGGAGAGGGAGCATAGTGGGCAAGGAGGAAGGGGGAGTATAGTGAGCAGGGAGGAGAGGGCGTATAGTGAGCAGAGAGGAGAGGGAGTATAGTGAGCAAGGAAGAGAGGGGAGTATAGTGAGCAGGGAGGAGAGGGCGTATAGTGAGCAGGGAGGAGAGGGAGTATAGTGAGCAAGGAGGAGAGGAAGTATAGTGAGCAAGGAGGAGGGGGGCGTATAGCGAGCAGAGAGGAGAGGGAGTATAGTGAGCAAGGAAGAGAGGGGAGTATAGTGAGCAAGGAAGAGAGGGGAGTATAGTGAGCAAGGAGGAGAGGGAGTACAGTGAGCAAGGAGGAGTATAGTGAGCAGAGAGGAGAGGGAGTACAGTGAGCAGAGAGGAGAGGGAGTATCGTGAGCAAGGAGGAGAGGGAAGTATAGTGAGCAAGGAGGAGAGGGAGTATAGTGAGCAGGGAGGAGAGGGAGTATCGTGAGAAAGGAGGAGAGGGAGCATAGTGGGCAAGGAGGAAGGGGGAGTATAGTGAGCAGGGAGGAGAGGGCGTATAGTGAGCAGAGAGGAGAGGGAGTATAGTGAGCAAGGAAGAGAGGGGAGTATAGTGAGCAAGGAAGAGAGGGGAGTATAGTGAGCAAGGAGGAGAGGGAGTACAGTGAGCAAGGAGGAGTATAGTGAGCAGGGAGGAGATGGCGTATAGTGAGCAGAGAGGAGAGGGAGTATAGTGAGCAAGGAAGAGAGGGGAGTATAGTGAGCAGGGAGGAGAGGGAGTATCGTGAGAAAGGAGGAGAGGGAGCATAGTGGGCAAGGAGGAAGGGGGAGTATAGTGAGCAGGGAGGAGAGGGCGTATAGTGAGCAGAGAGGAGAGGGAGTATAGTGAGCAAGGAAGAGAGGGGAGTATAGTGAGCAAGGAAGAGAGGGGAGTATAGTGAGCAAGGAGGAGAGGGAGTACAGTGAGCAAGGAGGAGTATAGTGAGCAGAGAGGAGAGGGAGTACAGTGAGCAGAGAGGAGAGGGAGTATCGTGAGCAAGGAGGAGAGGGAAGTATAGTGAGCAAGGAGGAGAGGGAGTATAGTGAGAAGAGAGAGGGAGTATAGTGCGCAAGGAGGAGACGGAGTATAGTGAGCAGAGAGGAGAGGGAGTATAGTGAGCAGAGAGGAGAGGGAGTATAGTGAGCAGTGAGGAGAGGGAGTATAGTGAGCAAGGAGGAGAGGGAGTATAGTGAGCAAGGAGGAGAGGGAGTATAGTGAGCAGGGAGGAGAGGGAGTATAGTGAGCAGGGAGGAGAGGGAGTATAGTGAGCAGGGAGGAGAGGGAGTATAGTGAGCAGGGAGGAGAGGGAGTATAGTGAGCAGGGAGGAGAGGGAGTATAGTGAGCAGGGAGGAGAGGGAGTATAGTGAGCAAGGAGGAGAAGGAGTATAGTGAGCAGTGAGGAGAGGGAGTATAGTGAGCAGGGAGGAGAGGGAGTATAGTGAGCAAGGAGGAGAGGGGAGGATAGTGAGCAAGGAGGAGAAGGAGTATAGTGAGCAAGGAAGAGAGGGAGTACAGTGAGCAGGGAGGAGAGGGAGTATAGTGAGCAGGGAGGAGAGGGCGTATAGTGAGCAGGGAGGAGAGGGCGTATAGTGAGCAGGGAGGAGAGGGCGTATAGTGAGCAGGGAGGAGAGGGCGTATAGTGAGCAGGGAGGAGAGGGCGTATAGTGAGCAGGGAGGAGAGGGCGTATAGTGAGCAGGGAGGAGAGGGAGTATAGTGAGCAAGGAGGAGAGGAAGTATAGTGAGCAGGGAGGAGAGGGAGTATAGTGAGCAAGGAGGAGAAGGAGTATAGTGAGCAGTGAGGTGAGGGAGTATAGTGAGCAGGGAGGAGAGGGAGTATAGTGAGCAAGGAGGAGAGGGGAGGATAGTGAGCAAGGAGGAGAAGGAGTATAGTGAGCAAGGAAGAGAGGGAGTACAGTGAGCAGGGAGGAGAGGGAGTATAGTGAGCAGGGAGGAGAGGGAGTATAGTGAGCAGGGAGGAGAGGGCGTATAGTGAGCAGGGAGGAGAGGGCGTATAGTGAGCAGGGAGGAGAGGGCGTATAGTGAGCAGGGAGGAGAGGGAGTATAGTGAGCAAGGAGGAGAGGAAGTATAGTGAGCAAGGAGGAGGGGGGCGTATAGCGAGCAGGGAGGAGACGGAGTATAGTGAGCAAGGAGGAGGGAGGAGTATAGTGAGGAGGCAGGAGAGGGAGTACAGTGAGCAGGGAGGAGAGGGAGCATAGTGAGCAAGGAGTAGGGGGGCGTATCGGGAGCAGAGAGGAGAGGGAGTATAGTGAGCAAGGAGTTGGGGGGAGTATAGTGAGCAGGAAGGAGAAGGAGTATAGTGAGCAAGGAGGAGGGGGGAGTATAGTGGGCAGGGAGGAGAGGGAGTATAGTGAGCAGAGAGGAGAGGGAGCAGAGAGGAGAGGGAGTATAGTGGGCAAGGAGGAGGGGGGGAGTATAGTGAGCAGGGAGGAGAGGGAGTATAGTGAGCAGGGAGGAGAGGGAGTATAGTGAGCAGGGAGGAGAGGGAGTACAGTGAGCAAGGAGGAGAAGGAGTACAGTGAGCAGAGAGGAGAGGGAGTATAGTGAGCAGGGAGGAGAGGGAGCATAGTGAGCAGGGAGGAGTATAGTGAGCAGAGAGGAGAGGGAGTATAGTGAGCAGGGAGGAGAAGGAGCATATTGAGCAGGGAGGAGGGGGTAGTATAGTGAGCAGGGAGGAGGGGGTAGTATAGTGAGCAGGGAGGAGAGGGAGTATAGTGAGCAGGGAGGAGAGGGAGTATAGTGAGCAAGGAGGAGAGGGAGTATAGTGAGCAAGGAGGAGGGGGGAGTATAGTGAGCAGGGAGGAGAGGGAGCATAGTGAGCAAGGAGGGGGGGCAGTATAGGGAGCAGAGAGGAGAGGGAGTATAGTGGGCAAGGAGGAGGGGGGAGTATAGTGAGCAAAGAGGAGAGGGAGTATCGTGAGCAAGGAGGAGAGGGAGTATAGTGGGCAAGGAGGAGAGGGAGTATAGTGAGCAAGGAGGAGAGGGGAGTATAGTGAGCGGGGAGGGGAGTATAGTGAGCAAGGAGGAGAGGGAGTACAGTGAGCAAGGAGGAGAGGGAGTATAGTGAGCAAGGAGGAGTATAGTGAGCAGAGAGGAGAGGGAGTATAGTGAGCAGAGAGGAGAGGAGAGGGAGTATCGTGAGCAAGGGGGAGAGGGAAGTATAGTGAGCAAGGAGGAGAGGGAGTATAGTGAGCAAGGAGGAGGGGGGAGTATAGTGAGCAGGGAGGAGAGGGAGTGTAGTGAGCAGGGAGGAGAGGGAGTATAGTGAGCAGAGAGGAGAGGGAGTATAGTGAGCAAGGAGGAGAAGGAGTATAGTGAGCAGGGAGGAGAGGGAGTATAGTGAGCAGGGAGGAGAGGGAGTATAGTGAGCAGGGAGGAGAGGGAGTATAGTGAGCAGAGAGGAGAGGGAGTATAGTGAGCAGAGAGGAGAGGGAGTATAGTGAGCAAGGAGGAGAGGAAGTATAGTGAGCAAGGAGGAGGGGGGCGTATAGTGAGCAAGGAGGAGTGTGAGTATAGTGAGCAGAGAGGAGAGGGAGTATAGTGAGCAAGGAGGGGAGGGAGTCAATTCTGTATCCATGCTGACACTGTCCCTTTAATCCCATGGGTCTCAATTTTGCCACTACGTGGCGTTTTGTCAAACACACTATCATGTAACAAACTGACGGAGCCACAAGACTTAGTGGCCAATTAAACACACAGACTAGAGCTTAAAATAATGAGATTTATTCACCTTTAGCCACAACAAAAAAAAAATTAGAGGCGACGTTGAATAGTATCACGGGATCTTTTATATCCATCTCATTTTAATCTCCCTAAAACCTTATCTGTTCTAAAGACAAAAATCCCTTTAAGTGCAGCAATCAATAAGACAAGAACGGGGCTTATTTTCCAGCATGCTTCTTCTCACTCCCAGTTCCTTCCTCTCCAAACTCCTCTACCCAACTAAACTACTTCCTTGACTGGAGTGGCCTTACATTACTTTAATATTGAAGGATTTCTCAATATTATTCAACAGTGCCAGAGTTGAGATTAAAAATGCACAGTAAATGCCTGGAATTGATATCACGTAGAGTGAATCAAATTGGCTATGGATCATGATTCACATCTAGGCTAGACCAGGTAAGGACAGCAGATTTTCTTCCCTAAAAGGACATTAGTGAACCAAATGGATTTTTATGAAAATCCGGTTGTTTCCTGGTCACAATTAATGAGATTAGCTTTTCATTCCAGATTTATTTATTAACTGAATTTAAATTCCCCAGTTGTCGTGGTGGGATTTGAACTCAAATCTCCAGATTGTTAGTCCAGGTCTCTGGATTACCATTGCTACCATTTTCATCAATTGGTAATCGTTCATGCGGAACTTCGTGGAATTCTAAGTGGACAATGTCATAGGGTTTACCACAGTCGATTAAGGTTATCCCATCCTCAAGGGAACAAGGTGGCTGGTCAGGCAGAATCTTCTCCACCTAAAGTCATCTTGACTCATGTTTATCTTGTATGGATAATCCTCAAGTTTACTCCCGATGATCAATTCCATTATTTTACACAGCATGATCTGGGGCAGAATCAGAGGTCAAGTCTTTAGTTTGCTGTCTCACTGAGCCAAGCTGACACCAAGTCTGCAGTGACCTGGAATGAAAGTCAGACAGAGGGCAAGAACTCCCTCTCGAATTAAAGCACTGGATGGTCTCAGAGAATTGGCAATTTCATCAGTGTATTTAACTCAGTAAACCGATTATATTAAGTAATCACAAGCAAGAGGGTTCAGAACAAGCTCGCTTCTTACCAGTAACAAGACTTGTCTCGGCTTTCATAGTCTGTGAAGTTGGAGCTGATGAAGATATCCTTGTATATGCGCCCGCACAGGCAGTAAAGATCGGATGAGATCTGCTCCCCAGTCTCCACGACTGGCAGAATCACTGAGAGGGCTGTCTCCCGATCTCCAGGTTGGTTCCGCCTATTGGAAAGATACATAACATCAGCTCCACAGTCAGAGAAAACTGACCAATGATAGCAACGCTTCGTGTCATCACACTTGCTTTACCTTCACAGTTTGCACAGTTGGATGCCATTCGGCCCATCATGCCTATGTCAGCTCTTTGAAAGAGTGATCTGAGTAGCCCCATTCCCCTGCTCTTTCCCCACAGCCCTACAAATTTCTCCTTTGCAAGTACATATCCAATTCCCTTTTGAAAATTATTAAATCTGCTGGCCTCCCATCCCCACTCCACACCCTCCCACACCCTTCCCCCAGCTCCTTTCAGGCAGTGCATTCCAGATTGTAATAATTTGCTGTGCAAAAACATTTCAGCTCATCTCCCCTCTGGTTCTTTTGCCAATTACCTTAAATTTGTGTCCTCTGGTTACCGACATTCCCACCAGTGGAAACAGTATCTCCTTATTTAATCTATTAAAACACTGCATAATTTTGAACACCTCTATCAAATCTCCTCTTAACTGTCTCCACTCGAAGGAGAACAATCCCAGCTTCTCCAGTCTTTCCATTTGACGAAAATCCCTCATCCCCTACACCAATGTATATTTTGGAGAGGCAGAGACCCTTATTGTTCTTTGACACATGTTTAAAGTGCTGCCTCCTGCCCCGACTGCCCTTCTACAACCAAAGCAGCCAGAGTGGCAATCGTTAAAATGTGACTGACTGTGCAGCAGGCTGGACAGTGTGCTTTTAAATTTACAAACTCTTTCTTCGTTCTTGTAGAGTTTGCAGCACTGTTTGACTGTAGTTGGTGTATATCATGACCAGGAAGGGATCACCTCAACTAAATTGGGAGGGGGATGGGCATCAGCATATATAAGTAGAAAGGAGGAATAAGGTGCATAAGGTGAGAGTGTTGGACAGTAATAGGGAAGGAAGTTGTACCATATTAGAAAAGAGCAGACGAAGAAGGACTATGAGGAAATCAAAGGCAGGCTTAAAATGCTTGTAAGTAAGTGCACAAAGTGTGGCGAATAAGGTTGGTAAGCTGGTGAGCTACAAGAACAAACAGACACGTGGGGATAATATAATATAATGGGCGGCACAGTGGCGCAGTGGTTAGCACCGCAGCCTCACAGCTCCAGCGACCCGGGTTCAATTCCGGGTACTGCCTGTGTGGAGTTTGCAAGTTCTCCCTGTGTCTGCGTAGGTTCCCTCCGGGTGCTCCGGTTTCCTCCCACATGCCAAAGACTTGCAAGTTGATAGGTAAATTGGCCATTAGCAATTGTCCCTGGTATAGGTAGGTGGTAGGGAAATATAGGGACAGGTGGGGGTGTGGTAGGAATATGGAATTAGTGTAGGATTAGTATAAATGGGTGGTTGATGGTCGGCACAGACTTGGTGGGCCGAAAGGGCCTGTTTCAGTGCTGTATCTCTAAACTAAACTAAACTAAACATAACTGAAACGGTGCTTTAAAATGGCGAGGACCAGGAGCTTAATATTCAAGGATACAGAGTGTTCAGAAAAGACAGGGAAGGAAAAAGGGAGGTGGGGTGGCAGTACTGATTAGGGAAAGACATTGTAGTGTTGGAAAGAGAGAATGTCCCTGAGGGGGAAAGGACAGAATCCATTTGGTTGTAGTTGGAAAGCAAAAAGGGGATTATCACGCTATTGGAGATATTCTATAGGCCCCCGAATGGTGTGAGTGTGAGAGTAATAGTAAGAGTGAGAGTGAGAGAACGAGAAAAGCAAATCTGCAGGGAAATGATGGGCGGCACAGTGGTGCAGTGGTTAGCACCACAGCCTCACAGCTCCAGGGACCCGGGTTTGATTCTGGGTACTGCCTGTGCGGAGTTTGCAAGTTCTCCTTGTGTCTGCGTGGGTTTTCGCCGGGTGCTCCGGTTTCCTCCCACATCCAAAAGACTTGCAGGTGATAGGTAAATTGGCTGTTGTAAATTGCCCCTAGTATAGGTAGGTGATAGGGAATATGGGATTACTGTAGGGTTAGTATAAATGGATGGTTGTTGGTCGGCACAGACTCGGTGGGCTGAAGGGCCTGTTTCAGTGCAGTATCTCTAAATAAAAATAAAATAAAATAAATGTGCAAGAACTATAGAGTGGTGATATTGGAAGACTTTAATTACCCAAATATCAATTGGGAATAATGTTAGAGTAAAGGGAAAGGAGGGGGAGGAATTTCTGAAATGTGTTCAGGAGAACGTGCTTGACCAGTACGTTCTCAGTCCAACTAGAAAGAAGGCATTACTGGTGCTGGTGCTGGGAAATGAGGTGGGCCAAGTGACTGTGGAGGAGTGATCATTATATAAGGTTTGGATTAGTAATGGAGAAGAGCAAAGAACAATCTGAAGTAGAACTTCTAAATTAGAAGAGGACTAACTTCAATGAGATGAGAGGGGATCTAGCCAGAGTAAAATGGAACCAAAGATTGACAGGAAAAACTGTAATGGAACAGTGGGTGATTTTTAAGGAGATGTTTCGGGTATAGGCTATGTACATTCCAACAACAGTGAAAGGTAGGGGAACCAAAGCCAGGGCTCCTCGGATGATGAGGGAGATTGAGAATATGATGAAACAAAAAAAGGGGGGAGCGGGTGGGGGTATGATGCACGTCAGGTGAATTCTTCAAATGAAAACCAGGCCAAATGCAATGAGTTGAGATGGGAAGTGAAGAGGAAACTGCAACTGGCAAAGAGAGAATATGAGAATAGAATGGCAGTTAACATAAGAGGAAACCCAAGAATCTTTGATCTGCATGTAAATAGTAAGCAGGTAATAAGAGGCAGTGTGGGGCCGATTAGGAACAAAGAGGGTGATGTATGTTAGAGGCGCATGGCAAGGCTAGAATAGTAATGAGTACTTTGTATCGGTGTTTACTAAGGAAGAGGATTCTGACAAAATATTGGTTGAAGCAGAGATCACAGAGGTAATGGATGGGGTGAAAACTGATAGACAGGATGTACTGGAAAGGCTGGCTATGCTTAGAGTGGATACGTGAATGACCAGATGGTTTGCATCACAGGTTGCTAAAGGAAGTGGGGGTGAAGATTGTGGAAGGGCTTGACATAATCTTCCAAACTCTCCTAGATATGGGTGAGGTGCCAGAGGATTAGAGTGTTCCAAATGTGATGCCCTAATTTAGTTATACAGTTCGTTCAACATCTGCGGTGGGTAAGGTTTTAGAATAATCAGGGGGAAAAAAATCAACAGGCACTTGGAAAAGTTTGAATTAATTAGAGAAACCCAGCATCAACTTGTAAAAGGCAGATCATGCTTGACTAATAATATTGATTTTTTTTTTGAAGAAGGGAAAGCAATGGTTGTTGTCTATGTAGATTTTAAGGAAGTGTACCCACATAAAAGGCTGGTTAACAAAATTGAGGCTCATGGAATAGCAAGGTCAGTGTCAGCTTGGTTAAAAAATTGACTTAAGGACAGAAAACAGTGAGTCATGGCAAATGGTTGTTTTTCAGACTGGAGGATGGTTGACAGTAGTGCTACCCAAGATTCAGTGCTAGGACCACTGCTTTTTAAAAAATATTATACACACACACAAGTGATTTGGATATTCAAATACAGAGTAAAATTTCAAAACATGCCAAGGATACCAAACTTGGGGGTGTTGCAGACAGTGAGGAAGATACCAATCAACTGCAACAGGATATAGATAGGCTTGCAGAATGGGCAGACAAGGAACTTAATAGAGAAACGTGAGGTGATGCATTTTGGCAAAAGGTATAGGGAGAGGCAATATAAACTAAATGGTACAGTTCTAAAGAGTGTACAGGGACAAAGGGACCTGGGGATTCACATGTATAGATCTTTCAAGGTGGCAGGACATATTGAGAGAGTAGTTAGTGAAGCATAAGGGAGCTTGGGCTTCATAAATAGAGGCATTCAGTACAAAAGCAGGGAAGTTATGCTGAACATTTATAAAGCTCTGGCTGGGCCACAACTACTGTACTGCATCTAGTTCTAGTCACCACACTTTAGGAAGGTTGTGAGGGTCCTTGAGAGGGTGCAGAGAAGAGTTACCAGAATGGTTCCAAGGATGAGGGATTTTAGCTACAAGGTTAGGTTGGAGAAGCTGGGGTTGTTCTCCCTGGAGCAAAGGAGATTGAGGGGAGATTTGATGGAGATGTACAAGATTATGACACGTTTAGATCGGGTAAACAAAGAAAAGCTGTTCCCATTAGCTGATGGTACAATGACTAGGAAACACAAATTTAAGGTTTTGGGCAAGAGATGCAGGGGGGTGCGAGGAAGACCTATTTCACGCAGAGAGTGGTAATGACCTGAAACTCGCTGCCTATTAGTAGGAGCAGAGACGATGAATGATTTCAAAAGGAAATTGGATGGGCACTTGAGGGAAATAAACTTGCAAAGCTAGAGATTGAGCGTGGAATGGGACTGACTGGATTGCTCTACAGAGAGTGGGCATGGACTTGCTGAGCCAAATGGCCTCCTTCTGTGCCATAATGATGCTATGACTGTGATTGTCATGTTTTCTTTAAATTAATTCTTGGGATATAATAATCACTGGCAAGGACAGAATTTATTGCCTATCCCTATTTGCCCTTGATTGCCTTTTCTTGAATTGCTGCGGTCCATGTGGTGCTGTTAGGTCAGGAGTTTCAGGGTGTTGACCCAACAATGAAGAAGGAATAGCGATGCACATTCCAAGCCAGGATTGAGAGAGACTTGGGACATGCGGCTGCAGCCCTTGTTCTTCTAGATGGTGGAGGTTGCTGGCTTGGGAGGTGCTTCTGAAGTCTTGGCCAGTTGCTGCCATGCATCATTTGATGGTACATACTGCAGCCACGGTGCACCAATAATGGAAGGAGTGGTTGTTTAAGCTGCTGGATGGGGTGCCACTCAAGTGCACTGCTTTGTCCTGGATCAGTGCAGGCTATACCTCTATCATTGGATTGGCGTCTCAATCCAGTAGCAAAAGCGAAGCAAAAACGCAACAAGATATATAATCGCTGGTCCCACCAAGAAGCTCTGGAAATATATTTCACAGGACCTTCGAGAGGGGGCCCCAGACCCATCACATTTGCAGCTAGAGCTGTAAAGTTTGGTTAACTCATATAATGCACAGCATTCTGCACATGCTCAGTCAGAGGTGGCCTGTTATTTTGCAGTAGATACTGAAAACTCTACAGTGGGAGAGTGAGAAACTCAGACAGTTTAGTTTAGTGTTTGGTCCAATCATTCAAGCGGATTTGGGAGGGTTTTCCTTCCCCCATTAATAAATTATGGGCTGGATAATCCTGGTGTCCAGCTGTGTAAAGTTTCCGTTAGCTGGTCAGGTGCGAGAGGGAAAATCGGAGCATGACACAGTTTCGTCCCATATTGTGCAGCTTCCAAAATACGGATTATCTGATTATCACATTGCTGTTTGTGGGATCTTCCTGTGCACAAATTGGCTGCTACCTTTCCTTCATTACAACAGTGACTACACTTCAAAGTACTTCATTGGTTGTAAAGATGTCAGGAGGTTGAGAAAGGTGCTACGTAAACGAAAACCTCTCTCTCTCTCTCAATATTTTTCTCCCTGAGCCACACCTTGAGCAAGCTTGGCAGACCGATAACAACCTATTTATAAACGCTTCCAACCCTCCAGCTTCTCCTGGAGTCTCCAGGAATTTAAGATTAATCTCTGGAACATTGCTGCAAGCAATCCAGGAGAAAAATCATTGAGGTCTCCAAAAGAATCATGTGTTTTTTCTATTTTCTCTGAACATTTCTGTTTGTCAGTTTGAAGACAACTGGAGGTGGAAGGTGGTGTTTATTTATTTAGAGATACAGCGCTGAAACAGGCCCTTCGGCCCACCGAGTCTGTGCCGACCAACAACCGCCCATTTATACTAACCCTACAGTAATCCCATATTCCCTACCACCTACCTACACTAGGGGCAATTTACAATGACCAATTTACCTATCACCTGCAAGTCTTTGGCGGTGGGAGGAAACCGGAGCACCCGGCGAAAACCCACGCGATCACAGGGAGAACTTGCAAACTCCGCACAGGCAGTACGCAGAATTGAACCCGGGTCCCTGGAGCTGTGAGGCTGCAGTGCTAACCGCTGCGCCACTGTGCCGCCCGATAAAAGCTTTTGGAATATGTTCCAAAAAGAGTTGGCAGCCCTACAGTTTTACTCTGCTTGTGATGTAGAAACAGAATGCTTTCTAAGTTGGTGGATTGCAAGGGAACACTAAGCTGGGTGGCGAGGAGAAATAGGATCAAGAAGATACATCAGCATGGTCCACAAAGAATGTCTTTAGTAGATAATAGTTTTGGGGGAGGAAGTTCCAAAGGGTGGAGAATGGTGGCTGAAGGAGCTATCATTTATGGTTCCAGACTCCCCAAGATTGGTCAGTGTGGGAAATGGAAGATGTTACACTGGTGAAATCACCTGCTTCTTATTGAGCTGGGGAGCTTTGCTCTGCATCCAAGTACCACTCCAATTCACCAGGGTTGAACCATACAAGGTAGCAGAAGGAGGCCATTCAATCCATCATGTCTTTGCCATCTCTTTGCTAGAGCAACTTAAAACAAACCCCACTGCTCTGCTCCCTCCTACATCTCTGAATGGTTCCTTGGTTTTAAATATTTCCCCTAATTTCCCATAAAGATCCTCTATCTCAACCATTTCCTATAATATTCCATACTCCAACACTCCTTTGCGTAAAGGAATCTCTCCTAAGCTGTTTTCTTGCTCTCTTAATGACAATTTCAAAGTGATGACCCTCTGTCAGTGACTTCCCGATGACAGAAAATAGCCTTTCCCTGTTCACCCCATCAAAACCCCTCAGAATTTTAAACATTTCTGACAGATTTCCTTTAGCCTTCCTTGTGATGCAAATTGTCCCAGTATCTCACTTATCTCTTTATAACTGCAGTCTCCATACCTAGTAACACCTTGGTGAATCTACACTCTCTATTGTTTTGACCTCTTTCCATATTTTGGGGCCACCAAAACTGCCTGCAGTGCTCTAACCGTAGCTTCACCAATGCTTTGTACAAACTAATTACTGTTTGAAATGAGAACGTCATCCTACCCCCAGCACAAAACAACTTCAATCCTTCTCTTCTACCACTGCCAAAATTCATCAATTTTTCACTTTTCACACGTCAGTAACTACAAAACAAGGACGGTCAAGTTACACCCAGCAGCAAGTCATACCCAGGAATTTTACAGGTCATTTGGAAGCAGGTCGGCTCTTATTTATTTGAACAAGTTAATGTTTAAATATTATTCAAATCTGATGGTTTAAGACTCAAGCTTGCCAACTACAAAACTACAGCCATCTGAACACAACACCATACAGGAAAACCATTCCATCAGTCAGAAAAACAAGTCTGTTCAAATATGCATACTGTGAGTTCCATTCACTTTCTCTCACCTCCTCACTTACTCTCCCTCTTTTCCACTTGCTCTTTCCACCTCTCTCTTCTTTCTCTGCCCCTCTCATTCCTTCCTACTCTTTCATTCTTGTCCTCCCTCCCTCTTTCTGTCCTTACCCACCTCCCTCTCCCTCCCTCTGCAGTGAGGATATTTGTAGGTTCCATTTATTTTTCCTTTTCTTGCTGATAGAAACTAAGGGTAGGAACTATTTCTCTCTGCTTTTAAATCTGCCGTGCTGCCTCATTCTCACTCCTTCTTTTGTTTTGCTGGGCCAGCTATTTCACCTTACTATGTCCAGGAACTCCACAGGGACAACAACGCTAGTATCTATTTTTTTTATTTTTTATTTTAGAGATACAGCACTGAAACAGGCCCTTTGGCCCACTGAATCTGTACCGTCTATCAACCACCCATTTATACTAATCCTACATTAATCCCGTATTCTTACCTTCCATTAATTCCCCTACCACCTGCCTATACTAGGGGCAATTTCTAATGGCCAATTTACCTATCAACCTGCAAGTCTTTGGCTGTGGGAGGAAACTGGAGCACCCGGCGGAAACCCACGCAGTCACAGGGAGAACTTGCAAATTCCGCACAGGCAGTACCCAGAATTGAACCTGGGTCGCTGTGAGGCTGCAGTGCTAACCACTGCGCTGCCCAATTAATTGAAATTAAATTCCACCAACTGCCATGGTGAGATTTGAACCCATGCTCCCAGGAAATTAGCCTGGACTGTTGAATTACTAGCCCATTGACATTACCACTATGCCACTGTCCCCCCGCCTTCTGGGGTTTTTTTTTTGCTAAACTCACATATACCATGCAATGACTGTATATTTGTCCGAGTTCAGATGATGCAGTTAAATCACCACGTTCTAAGCTGCTGATTGTTTTTTATTGTTAGGTGAGAGATCCTAGCCTGAGGATACACAGGAAGATTCCAGTGCCAAAATACGGTGGCAATGTAAACAGTGCTCAGAACCAGCTCCTTGCCCTTCTGCCTTCCCTGAAAAGGCAGTGATAGAGAAGCTGGCGAAAATCACTGTAAAAATTTTGAGAATTACATGGACATGGGAACGTTGTTGTTAACTAAAGGCTACATTATCCTTCATAAACTAGTTTTAAACCCAAGTTTAGCACAAGAAACATCATTTTAGATTCACTTCACCTTGCAAACGGAGGTAATAATTTCCAAGAAAGAATGAGATTGTATTTATATAGCACTTTTCACAACCTCTGGATGTCCTAAAGCACTTTACAACTAATGAAGTGCTTTTGAAGTGTAGTCACTGTAGTAATGTAGGAAACACAGCAACCAATTTGCACACAGCAAGATCCCACAAAAAGGACTGGAGATTATAGGCAATCAAATACGGCATTGAACATATTAAAACTCTGCTGCTGGGGTGGAGAATTATAGAGTCATACAGTACAGAAAGAGGCCATTCTGCCCATCGTACCTGTGCCAGCGCTTTGAAAGAGGTATCCAATTAGTTCTACATTCCTGCTCCTTCTCCATAGACCTGCATTTTTTTTCCTTTGCAAGCATATATCCAATTCCCTTCGGAAAGTTACCATTTAAATCTGCTTCCACCACTTTTATGTACTGACAGTGCATTTCAGAACATAGCTCACTAATATAAACAAATTTCTCATCTCCCCCAGTATATTTTGTCAATTATCTTAAATCTGTGCCCCCTGCTTACCGACCCTCATGCCAGTGGAAACAGTTTCAATGCTCCTGCGAATGGAAACAAGAGAAGGAGGGGGAAATGCCAGTATAGGACAGGAGACCAGGGATGACCATTGGGAGATGTGGAAAGAGAAATATTTTATTGCCTTTTGGGATCAGGAAGTTTTTAAAAGGGATTTATTTAATCTCAAGGAATTAAATGGGCGAGGCAGATTGAGTGTTGCCTGTTTGCGGGCTCCAGGGTCAAAGGTCCTTCAAACATTGCACAGCATTTTCAGGAAAAATATTAGATGTTTCACTATGTCAATCCTCTCTCCATTTCTCCTGAAGACTCCTTGCTGGGGTACAGTTCACTGGCCAGCATCTCACTCAACTGGTTATTCTTGGTGTGTGAGCCCCAGTGAAAGCTAGTAGACAATTTGATCATAGCCCAATCCTGTTATCATCCAACTGACATACACTCTTCCAGTAGAGCTTGCTGTATGTCAGCATGGGCATTATGTCCGAGGGCTGAGGGTAACTATCCCCAGAGTCGGCCCTGCCAGTCACAGGCCGGTGCTTCTTTGCAATGTGCTTTACAATGGGTCATGTGTGGACTTAGGAGAGCAGATCTTGGATTTGCCAGCAGCTGAGAGAGTTCCAGAAGCATCCTCCATGTCCCAGGAAATGCTACAGGTCTTTACCCAAGGGATCACTTCCTACCTCAGATCTTCCAGTGATTCATGTGAAAGAAAGAAGATCTTAGAACCTAAGAATGTAAGAAATAGGAGCTGGAGTAGGCCATTTGGCCCTTCGAGCCTGCTCCACCATTCAATAAGATCCTGGCTGATTTTCCAAATCAAGTCCACCTTCCCACACTATCCCCATACCCCTTCATTCCCTTAGTGCCCAAAAATCTATCAACATCTATCTTGAATATACACAATGACTGAGCATCCACAGCTCTCTGGATAGAGAATTCCAAAGATTCACAACCTTTTGAGTGCAGAAATTTCTCCTCATCTCAGTCCTAAATGGCCAACCTCTTATTCAGAGACTGTGATGCCATGTTCTAGATTCCCCAGCCAGCAGAAACATTTTCTCAGCATCTACCCTGCCAAGCCCCTTAAGAATTTATGTTTCAGTTAGATCACCTCTCTTCTAAACTACAGGGAAACACCCCTAGGCGACACAATCTCTTCTCACAGCACAATCCCCTCATCCCAATATCCCCAAAGACACATTGTACAGCGAGCTCGCCACTGGTATCAGACCCACCGGCCGTCCATGTCTCCGCTTCAAAGACGTCTGCAAATGCGACATGAAGTCCTGTGACATTGATCACAAGTCGTGGGAGTCAGTTGCCAGCGTTCGCCAGAGCTGGCGGGCAGTCATAAAGGCGGGGCTAAAGTGTGGCGAGTTGAAGAGACTTAGCAGTTGGCAGGAAAAAAGACAAAAGCGCAAGGGGAGAGCCAACTGTGTAACAGCCCCAAGAAACAAATTTTTCTGCAGCACCTGTGGAAGAGCCTGTCACTCTAGAATTGGCCTTTATAGCCACTCCAGGCGCTGCTCCACACACCACTGACCACCTCCAGGCGCTTACCCATTGTCTCTCGAGATAAGGAGGCCAAAGAAAGAGAAACAGCTAAGGCCAAGCACTGATCTTGTTAGTTACAGGCTGCCAACCCAAAATTTCCCATTATTCCTACTGTTTTCTGTCCATTATCCAATCCTCAATCCATGCTAACATATTCCCCCCAATCCCATCAGTCCTAACTTTGTACAATAACCTCTTGGGGAGGCACCTTATCGAATGCTTTTTGAAAATCCAAATACACTACAGCCATTGATTCCCTCTTATGCATCCTACTGGTTACACCCTCAAAAAACACTCAAGAGATTTATCAAACATGACTTCCCTTTCATAAATCCTTGTTGACTTTTGTTTAATCATATTATGATTTTCGTTGTGTTTTGTGACCACGCCCCTAATAATAGATTCTAGCATTTTGCCTTCTAATGTCAGGCTAACTGGCTTATAGTTCCCGTTTTCTCTCTTCCTCCTTCTTTAAATAGCGGGGTTATGTTTGCTACCTTCCAATCCTTGGGAACTGTTCGAGAATCTAAGGAATTCTGGAAGAAAAGGATTTGTGTATTTATATAGCGCCTTTCACAAACTCAGTATGTCCCAAAGCCCTTTACAACCAATGAAGTACTTTTGAAGTTGTCAAGTAGGAAATGTGCTAAAGTCCCACAAAGTCATAATGGTCAGCTCACTTTAGAGATGTTGGTTGAGGGATAAATATTGGCCAGGACTCCCCTGCTCTCCTTCAGAATAGTGGCATGGGATCTTTTACAAACACCTAGCGGGGCAGACAAGGCCTCAGTTTAACACCTCATCGGTAAGACAGCTCCTCCGACAGCACAGCAATCCATCAGTACTGCATTGCATCATCATCCTGGATTATGCGCTGAAGTCTCTGGAGTGAGGCTTGAACCCATGGCCTTCTGACGCAGGTCAAGTCTATACACTGAGCCCGGTTCACACTTGTGACTCAAAACAAAGATGCACACAACCCCTCACTTTGCACCCTCCTCATCTCAGACGTATAGGGTATAAACAAAGAGGGTGTGAATTATACATACTACACGATATCACGTAAAACTGCCTGTGAAGAAATGTTGAGAAGAGGCTGTTGTTGGTCATCATTATACAGCTGAGTGTGAAAAGAAAAGTGTTTGTGAACAGGTGGTGTGTGCCTCCTACCTGTTTAATGCAAAGCAGTAATGAAACTTGATATTGGGCAGCTCAGCTACATTACAGGTCGGCAGCTTTTGCAGAGTCTCCACCAGTTTGATGGTCGCATCGAGATCCTTTGAAACAAAAGTATCAGAATCAAAATTCCTGAAACGGTATTACTCAGCTAGGGTTAATGATCTGCTGCCTCTCACTGGCACTGGTATCAGCTCATGGTGAAAACCATCTTTGCTATTTCACAGCCTATAATGTGGCCTCTATTCAAGAATTATTTGTATTCGAGTATGTCTGTCTGAGTTCCATTCTCCCTCTCTCCTTGCCCCTCAACTCTGCCTTCCTCTCTCTCCCTCTTTTTCTCCCACAAAACTGCAATGAAGGCATATGGGATCCTTGGCTTTATTAATAGAGGCATAGAGTATACAAGCAAGAAATTTATGTTAAACCTTTATAAAACACTAGTTAGGCTTCTGTTGGAGTATGGTGTACAATTCTGGGCACCACACTGAGGAAGGATGTCAAAGCCTGAGAGAGGGTGCAGAAGAGATTTATTAAAATGGTCTCGGGACAAGGGACTTCAGTTATGTTGTTCTCCTTCAAGCAGAACAGGTTAAGAGCAGATTTGATAACGGTGTTCAAAATCACTAATGGTTTTGATAGACTAAATATGGAGAAACTGTTTCCAGTGGCAGAAGTATCAGTAATCAGAATTAAGGTGTGGGTATAACTATCAAGATAGATAATGGGAAACCAGTGGATATAGTATATTTAGATTTTCAGAAGGCATTCGATAAGATTCCACACAAGAGGCTGTTACACAAGAATGGGCTAATGGGATTGGCGGTAGTACATTAGCATAGACTGAGGATTTATTAATGGACAGAAAATAGAGAGTAGGAATAAACAGGTCATTTTTGGGATGGCAGGGGTGTAAATGATGGAGTGATGCAAGGATTGGTGTTTGGGCCTCAGCTATTTACGATCTATATCAATAACTCAGATGAGGGACCGAAGGTAACATATCCAGGTTTATTGATGATACAAAGTTAGATGGAAAAGTAAGATGTTAGGAGGACGTAAAGAGGTTGCAAAGGACAAGAAGGTGGCAGCTGGAGAATAATGTGGGGAAGTGTGAAATTATCAACTTTGGTAGGAAGAATTAAAAAGCAAAATACATTTTTAAAAGGAGAAAGACAAGTAAATGTTGGTATTCAGAGGGATTTGGGGTCCTTGTGCAACAAATCACAGAACATTAACATGCAGGTACAGCAAGCAATTAGGAAGGCAGGTGCCTTTGTTGTAAGGGGGTTGAAGTATAAGAGTAAAGGAGTCTTGCTGCAATTATATAGGGCTTTGGTAAGACCGTACCTGGAGTTCTGTATAGTTTTGGTCTCCTTACCTAAGGAAGAGTATACTTCCCTTAAAGAGGGTGCAAAGGTTTAGTAGATTGATTTCTGGAATGAGAGAACTGTCCTATGAGCAGAGGTTAGGTAGAATGGTCTTATATTCTCAGGAGTTGAGCAGAATTCTTAGAAAGTTTAACATAGTAGATGCTGAGAGGCCGATTCCCCTGGCGAGTCTAGAACTAGGGGTCATAGTCCCAGGATATGGGATCAGCCATTTAGAACTGAAATGTCTTCATTCAAGAGGTTTTTGGTATTCTTTAGGCTGTGGATGTTCAGTCGATGAGTACATTCAAGACTAACATTGACAGATGTTTGGGTACTAATGGAATCAAGGGATATGGGATAGGGCAGGAAAGTGGAGTCAATGCAGTTCAGCCATGGTCCCATTGAATGGTGGAGCAGAGTTGCTGGGCTGTATGGCCTACTCCTGCTGCAATTTCTTATGTTTTTATGATAGGTAAGAGAACTAGAAGCGACATAAGGAGTTTTTTTGTTACACAGCAAGTTATAATGATCTGAAATGCACTGCCTAAAAGGGTAGTGGAAACAGATTCAATGGTAACTTCCAAAAGGGAATTGGATGAATGATTGCAGGGGAAAAATAATTATAAAGCTATGGCAACAGAGTGAGAACAAGGAATTAGTTGTATAGCTTTTTCAAAGAGCCAACACAGGCATGATGGACCGAATGGCCACCTTCCATACTGTATGCCTCTATGATCTCTGTAGGTTCCATTTATTCTTTCTTTTATTGCTAAAAGCTCCTATGCTTAGTTTCTTTCTCTCTTGTTTTTTTAATCTGCCTTGCTGTCTATTTCTAACTCCTCCTTTTAGCTTACTGGACTATCTGCCTCGCCTTACTATGTGCAGGATTTTCCATGAGTTTTCAACTCAACAGTTCTGCCTCCCGGCAAGTTCACTGAAGGAAGGTTTCAAACCAGTTCAGCAGCCTGCTCAGCTTATTCAGAATCTCGGAGAATGGCAATTGGCCTAGGTGCTGTGATATTATTGCTCAACATTGCGGTTTGTTTATTACAGAAATTCTTATTGAATTACATACTTTGTTTACACAGACAGAAACAAGTGGGGCTGACAACCAAAAACCAAATAAAAGAGCGTAAGAATTTACATTTATATATATCTTGCCTTTCACAACCTGAGATGTCGAAAGTGCTTTGCAGCCAATGAATTACTTTTGAAGTGTAGCCACTGTTGTAATGAAGGAAACGCAGCAGCTTATTTATGGAGAGCAAACTCGCACAAATAGTGTGCATAAGTGAATCAGATAATCTGCTTTAGTGATGTTGGTTGAGGGATAAATGCTGGCTGGGTCAGTTGGGAGATGGGGTCTTTTACATCCACCTGAGAGGGCAGACAGGGCCTCAGTTTAATATATCACCCAAAAGACAACACTTCCCTTAAATACTGCAACTGGAGTGCCAGGCTGGATCATATGCTCAAGTTTTAGCCTTGATGGTGACAATATAGGTTAACAGCAGGAGTGGCATTTGCTGGAATAGTGGCATTCTGCCAACCAAGATCCCAGCAAGTCTCTTCATGTCTCATTAAAGACAGAAAATAAATAAGGATTTTTTAAAAATGAAAAGTGCATTAAAAACGTAAGGTTCTGAAAGGCAAAGGGTGGGGAAAGAGAATTTATGTTAAACTTGTATCGAACCTTGATTGGACCGCATTCAAAATACAGTGCAGTTCTGGTCTCCACATTACTAAAATGATGGCACTAGAAAACGTGCAAAAAAGATTCATTAGGAAAATACCAGAACTGATAGGGTAGAACTATCAGGAACGGCTGAACAGGCTGGAGCCCTTTTCTCTAGAACAGGAAGCTGGGGGGTGACATAATAGAGGTCTTCAAAATTATGATAGGGTTGATGTCGCGCAGACATAGAGAATGTGTTTCCATTTTTGGGGAGTCCAAAATAAGTGTCATAAATATAAGAGTCACCAATAATTACAATAGGAATTTCAGGAGAAATGTCTTTACCCAGAGAGTGACTAGAATGTGGAACTCGCTACCACATGGTGACGTGAAACGCACAGATGGGGAAGCTTAAGTGCATGAGGGAAAAAGAAGTAGAAAGCTATGCTGATAGGGCGAGATGAATTAGGGTGGGAGGAAGTTAGAGTGAAGACTAAACACTGCCAGAGACCATTTGGGCCAAATAGACCATTTCTGTGCTATATATTCTATATAAAGTCAGTCTTGTGACTAGAAAGGGCAAGCAAGTTTGACAAAGCTGTTGGAACGGAAGCAAAAGGCTTAACCAGAAGTAAACCATAAAGAAATATCAGTCAGAGCAGAAAATGAAAGAGGCCATGAAGTACTGAAATAAAAACATTTTTTATCAAAGTGGGGGGGGCAAGGAATGTCAAAATATTAAACAAAACCAAGAGAATAAGGGCTAATGTCTAAAAAAAAAAGGCAGGTTTGGGTGGTCTATATGTGAATGCACACAGGCTACAAAACAAACCAGGAGAATTTGAGGTTCATGAGGACAAGTGTGAGGCAAAAACTTTTGGGAGGATATATGGGTTATACCCTAAATGGAAAGACATTCAAGGGTGTTGATCTGAGATCAAGGAATTCAAATACACCATTCCTTGAAAGTGTGAGTACAAGTAGATAAGGACATAAAAAAAAGGCAACAGTACTTTTGGCTTCATAAATAGGAATATAGAGTAGAGTAAGGTTGTAATAATTTTTTTCTTACGAAGCTTCAGTTAGGTCTGTGTGGGCAATTTTGATGCCCCATTATAGAAAGGACATTAAAGCCATAGACAGCATGCAGTACAGTTACTAAGGTGATGCCAGGTATGGGAAACTATAGTTCTGTGAGATACTGGGAGTGTTTCCACTGGAACAGAGACGACTATAAGATGATTCTGCTGAGGTATACAAAACTATGAAAGGTTTTGATAGCAAAGATAGGAAGAGACCATTTGCTCTGGTTAGGAGTCATTGACGAGGTGACGTCAGTTTAAAATTCTCACTAAGAAGCAGAGAGGATGGGAGAAATTTCTTTACTCAGAGGGTTGTTGGAACATGGAATGTTTTGTTGCAGGGAGTGTTTGCAGAAGAGGGCAGTGAATCTCTCACCTGAAAATTGAATTCATATTTGAGACAGAGGAAGTTATAGAGATCAGGAGAACAGGGCAGTGGGATTAGTTCTGAGTTGCTCTAGCAGAGAACCAACAGCAGTTCAATGGGCCAAATGGCCTCTTTTTGTGCTGAATTTCCATAGTTCCATCATATTTCTGCAGACCAGCTTGCCAGAGGAAGCAGTCTGAAAGAAGGTGCAACTTTGTAGCCAAAGGCCAAAGTGCTCTGGTTTTTAAAACTGCTCCAGCCAGTACAGAAACTGAGCAGGAGCCAGTTCAGCTGTTTCACGCAGTAAGAATTCAACATTTGTTTTAAAGTCTATCTTTAAAGAGAAGTGAGTTGTTTTATTGATCATAAAGAGAGAAGCATAACATTTACACTGTTTATTCATCCATTTTATGCAAATAAAACCGTTCGTTGGTTCAGAGCCAGAGTCCTGGTTTGGTAAGAGTGAAAATTCTACTAACTTGTTGAAGGGAGGAGAATCGCACTGCATGCAGGATACATTCCAGTATGCAGAGAAAAAGCTCTTTGTCATGATCCTGGGGTCTCACTATGGTCTTCCTAGATATTCATCAGGAAAAGATGTGCTCCGGAAAGCAAAAGACACAAGGTCCACTTATGCAAGTGGCCAGCATTACTGAAACAGAGGAAATATCCACTGCAAAAATCCCAAAATGGGTTAGCCTTTTAAAATGCGCTTTAAAAAAAATTCCTCATTCATTTTTTGTTTTCAGCGAGATGTGAATCATTTGTAGGATTGACGCCATTCAACAAAAACACATCCAAATAAATAAAGTCAGGCATGTAGTAGCCCTTTGTGAAGTGAAGGCCCATGGCAGCCTCAAAAGCAGAGAGAATCTAAAACATAAAAATGTACTTTATTGGTGAGGAATTAGGTAACCCATTTATAAACCTCAAAGATAATTGAGAAGAGAGAAAATAAACATTAGTCTAAAAATATCTTTTGAACTTCAGGTTTGAACTTTCTTCCAGATCCCACTTTTAATTTTTTAAATCAGGGCAGTATTTATTGTCCATCTCTGGTTGCCCTGAGAAGGTGGCGGTGGAGGCCTTTCTCCTTGAACCACTTGTTGGAACAGGTTTGATGCAACTGAAGCACTTCAGAGGACAGTTACAAGTCCACCATGTTGGTGTGGGACTGGAGTCACATATAGGCCAGAGGTTGTAAACAGCAGTTTTCCCTCCCTAGTGAGCCACTGGGGTTCATAGAACAATCCAACAGTTTCATGGTCACTTTTACTGATACCAACTTTTTAATCTTAAAATTCTTGGAACTCACTTCAAATTCTCCAACTGCTATGGTGGGACTTGGACTCCTAACCTCTAGATTACTCAATCAGTCAAATAATCACTGCACTATTGTACCTCAAACCTGATATCCCTGTTTCCATGGCTAATTTCAGTTCTTAGATTCTAGGAGAGTTGCATGCTTGGCTAACTCCCTGTACACTTTGTTCACACGGAGCTGGCAGTTCTACACGGATTGACTGGATATCTAGATGTACTTGGACAGTATTACTCACCGAGGTGGGGGGTGGGGGCAGTCAGGATAGTTTGTGCAACAACAAAGCTCCAACTAACAAGGAGGTCTCACATGCCTGCAATGTGTTGTGACTGCAATAGATGTTTTCAAAAGTAAGGCGAACTTAACATCAACAAAGATTACAATCAGAATCAACAGACATGACAGAAACAAGTATACACCATTCAGTTCCTTGGCCCTGTTCTGCCATTCAGTTCGATCATGACTGATCTGCATCTCAACTCCACTTACAGGCTTTGCCTCCATAACTCTTAAAACAGTGCGTAGGTTCACCAGTGTGATTGGGGACGGTTTAAACGAAATTGGCTGGGGGATGGGCACCAGCTTATAGAAGTAGAAAAGAAAAATAAGGTACATAAAGGAGTGAGAGTATTGGCTAGGACTAGAGAAGGAAGTAGTACCATATTAGAGGGGAGCAGACCAAGAAGGACTACGAGGAATACAAAGATAGACTGAACAGGTGGCACAGTGGCTAGCACCGCAGCCTCACAGCTCCAGCGACCTGGGTTCAGTTCTGGGTACTGTCTGTGTGGAGTTTGCAACTTCTCCCTGTGACTGCATGGGTTTCTTCCGGGTGCTCTGGTTTCCTCCCACATGCCAAAGACTTGCGGGTTGATAGATAAATTGGCCATTGCAAAAATTGCCCCTAGTGTAGGTAGGTGGTATGAGAATTGAGGGAAGGTGGGGATGTGAGAGGGAAAATGGGATTAATGTAGGATTAGTATAAATTGGTGGTTGGCAGAGACTGTTTTGGTGCTGTATCTCTCTATGACTCTATAACATGTATGTAAATACAAAAAATGCGATAAGGTTGGTGAGCTACAAGCACAAATAGTTGGCAGGAAAAAAGACAGAGGCGCAAGGGGAGAGCCAACTGTGCAACAGCCCCAACTAACAAATTTCTCTGCAGCACCTGTGGAAGAGCCTGTCACTCCAGAATTGGCCTTTATAGCCACTCCAGGCGCTGCTTCACAAACCACTGACCATCTCCAGGCGCGTATCCATTGTCTCTCAAGATAAGGAGGCCCAAAAGAAAGAAAGAAAGAAGTATAAATTGGTGGTTGGCAGAGACTGTTTTGGTGCTGTATCTCTCTATGACTCTATAACATGTATGTAAATACAAAAAATGCGATAAGGTTGGTGAGCTACAAGCACAAATAGCTGTGTGGGATAAAAACAAGAAATGCTGGAAATACTCAGCAGGTCTGGCAGAGAGAAGCAGAGTTAATGTTTCAGGTCAGTGACCTTTCATCAAAACTGGCAAAGGTTAGAAATGTAATAGGTTTTAAGCAAATAAAGTGGGGGTGGGCAAGAGATAACAAAAAGGAAGGTGTTGATAGTGCAGAGAGGGTGACCCTGTCCTAACGCTTTGTCTTTCAGCACACCATTAACATACCATTTGCCTTTGCTCCATGACCTTCTGGTCAGTTATTCTCTGTGACACTCTGGCAGCGGATGGGGCTACTTAGGCAACATGTTCTAAGAAATAGGAGTACCTCTCCAGTCCCCCCCCCCCCCACCACCCTGACCCCAGGAGCAGGCAAAGAGAGGAATCCAAGGAAGAGGGGAAACTGAAGAACACCTCCATTTCAGAAACCCCTCCCTCACAAATGCCGACAGTCATGATTCCTGAATCTCCAGCCCCCTCCATATGGTCATGTCTCTCTGCAGGTGATGAAGCAGGAAATTTAAATCTCTGATCTCCTGGGCTGCTGGAGACAGCACTCGGTGGAGGAACCCCCGATTCCAGGAAAGTCCCAGTCATTCTGGGTGAGTTGGGAACCCTCGCTCCTGCTGTCAGACTCAGTAATGTCTCCAAATTATATCAGCTCTCAGTAGAAAAGTGAAACTTTTTTACCCAGCAAGTGGTTAGAATGTGGAACTCACTACCACAGGAAGCATGAGGTGAATAGTCTAGAGACGTTTAAGGGGAAGCTCGATAAACACATTAAGTAGAAAGGAATAGAAGGATATGCTGTTGTTTGGATGGAGGAGGATGGGAGGAGGCTCATGTGGAGCATAAATACTGGGGTGGACCTGTTGGGCTGAATGACCTGTTTCTGTGCTGTAAAATTCTATGCAATTCTATGTAAAGTGAAATGAAGATAAACCGAAAAATACATCGAGAAATGGGGCCACGGGCGAGATAGTTTCAGTCAGAGAAGCAGAGTGATCACAATGCAGACTACAAAACAATCTCCTAGCTACAGTGTACCACAATAAGGCTCAAAGCTGAAGACTGAATGAAAACAGCCAAGTGAGTGGTTTACATGCTGGGGTCACTGAGCTCGTACACTTTCACGTCTGGTACAGCACAGGCAAAAAAAAAACAGGCAGTCTTCTTAGTTTGGAGTTGAGGAATATTGTGGAAGTTTCCTTCTATATCTAATCACTGCCCTGTCTCTTACATCTTATGTATACACAATCTCTGCAGCCCAATTAGTAAAATACAAACAACCTACTTACTTCTAAAAGAAAGATTTGCATTTATATAGCGCTTTTCACGCCCACCGGACATCTCAAAGCACTTTACAGCCAATGAAGTGCTTTTGAAGTGTAGTCGCTGTTGTAATGTAGCAAACCTGGCAGCCAATCTGTGCACAGCAAGCTCCCACAAACAGCAATGTGGCAATGATCAGATAATCTGTTTTTTGTGATATTGGCTGAGGGATAAATATTGGCCAGGACACCGGGGGGGGGGGAGGGGGGGAACTCTTTTGCTCGTCTTCCAATAACGCAATAAGATTTTTTACATTCACCCGAGAGGTCAGATGGGACCTCGATTTAATGCCTAATAATGCAGCACTCCCTCAAAGCTGAACTGAAGTGTCAGCCTGGATTTTGTGCTAATGTCTCTGGTGTGGAACTTGAACCCATAACCTTGTAGCTGAGAGATGATAGTGCTATCACCAAGCCACGGCTGACACCAGACCAATTGTCCCTGGCAAAACGGGTAGCAGGAACAGGCCATAGTATTCTGTTGTTAAATTATGAGCACAATGAGAACTGGGAAATAATTTCAAGATAGAGGGGGAAAGATATCAGACTGTATTCACTGATGTGCTGTGGAATGCCACAGAGCAGGAAGACAAGCTGCTGATTGTTCTGACCCTCCCAGTCTGAGTAACTGAGTTCAATGTCGTTCAATTGAATAACTCACTCTCTGCCCTAGAACAGCACATCCCTAAGGGGGCCAGTAACTTGTTTCTTATAACATCTGTTACAAAACATGTACTAACATGCAAATACTGGCTGGCAGCCTAGATAGTGTTATTAGCAGGAGCGTTATGGTGAGTGTGCTACGTAACAGGGAGTGTTACAGTGGAGAGAACCTTTGTACAGCAGGAACTGCTATAGTGGAGAGTCTTATAGTGAGCGGTGTGTGTTGTAGTGGTGCAGGTAGTTTGTCCTGGGATTTCCAGGTAGCTAACGCACCTGTACATCACGGTATGACAGCAGCAGGTTCATTACAATGTCGGCACTCAGAAGCTCAATGCTGTCTAGACGTTGTTGTATCCGTGCGAGGGCTTCCTGCAGCTCTTTCCCACTGTACATCTCCCTCGCTTTACGGATTTCATTCCGAATAGTTTCCCGAAAGTACTCACTGCAGAACAGAAGAAGTAATGACCTCTGCTCAGTAAAGATAGAAAACAGATCCAATCTCACTGCTCCAGCATTTATTAAACTGACACATCTCAGCCTCTTCATAATGGGACATTTATTAATCTTTCCCACTAGACTCAGCCCCTTTCAATGGATTGCTTGGGTCTGTGATGCTTGAGCACATGGAATTCAAGCATCGCTGTGACATTGATTAATACACATTCATCAACGCCTCGGTAGTTGTATCATAATTCATGAGTGACTATTTTTTGGTGCTAATTTACATCCATTCCTCTCCTACACCCTGGGGCAGTTTCACAGACACTATGACCCTCTGTATCTTCCTCAATTGCCCTTCTACCACATATGAAGTTACAGCCAGGGCAATTAAGGATGGGCAATAAATGCTGGCCTTGTCAGCAACACCCACATCCCATGAATTAATAAAAACATGGTAAGCTCGGGAAGCTAGTTAAATCGTACTAAAGGCCGAACCCAACATCACCCAACACAAACTCTGAATCACTGAATTTTAAAACACAGAAGGTGTTCCTTCGGCCCATCATGACAGTGTCAGCTTGTTGAAAGAGCTATTCAATTAGTCCCACTTCCCTGCACTTTGCCCAAAACCCTGAAAAATGTTCCCCTTCAAGTATTTATCCAATTTTCTTTTGAAATTTACGAATGAATCTGCTTCCACTGCCCTTTCAGGCAGTGCATTCTTGAATACAACAACCCGTGAAAAAAAAATTCTCACTCGCCCCTCTGGTTCTTTTGCTAATTAGCCAAATCGGTGTTGTCTGAAACTGACACTCCTGCCAGTGGAAACAGTTTCTTCTTCAAACGCTTGACAATGCCAATTACTGACCCGTTCTCCTTCCCCAGGCTATAAGAGTAATGGGTACAATACTGAGACAAACAGTGGTGATTCATCAACAAGCCAGCGTCCATTAGCTAACTCAGCAAATATCTGGGGTTGCTTCTGAGACCTTGTTTTCTCGAATAGCCAGCTGGCCATTGGATCAAATTGCTGAGACATCACAGGCGTGTGGCCCTCCTTCTGGTTTCACCTCTACCCAAGTTTCAACTCCTGCTCTTCTTGCAGGAAGAGCTGAACAAACGAGTTACTGAATGTGAGACAGGGAAGAGGCAACTGGAACCAATTCCAACTGAGAAGGCCCCAGTTAACTGCATCCAATAAACAACTCAATGAAGAATTTGAAAAAAATGCAGACAGGCAGTCAGTTTTCCCAGCACGTTCGCAGTAATGAGGTGAGCATGCCAATTAAAATTTTTTTTATAGCGTAGAGAAAGTTAATTTACATGAGCCAATTGCAGTGCAGATCGGTCAGAAAAGGTACAGATATATTGTCTGTTCCCCATCCCCATTCATTCAGGCCATTTTTAAACTAAATTCTTTTACAGGATGATGAAAGATTTATTGCATTTTTTTAAAAATCCCTTATCATTAGGATCTTTACATTTTTCAAGCTAATGCTAATTTTAGCAGTTCCATCACTGTCGAGGCCTAGATCTGCTCACTCAGCACAGAACGGGAATTGAAACAGTAATTTTCCTGGTCTATGTGGCTTAGGTACACATTAGATAAGCTCAGAACCAAAAGGGGCAGGAAATCGGCTACCTTTCTCCCCCACATCACTCATGCATCCACCTTGCACAGAGATCAGTCCGAATATATTAACATGAAAAAGATCAGAGCTGATTTTCCTCAAAAGTAACTTGTTCCCTAACACAGCTAAAGGGATTGGTTCCTCTCACCAGGAGTTGATCTCTGTCTCCTCCAGCAGTTTAGTGAGACGATCAACCAAGGGCATGAGGAGAGGCTCCAGGTTAAAGTGCGGCTGGAACATCTCAGTCAGACATTTCATCATACTGGCTTCACAGCAGAAAACCTTACCACTGGGCGTCACCACAAATGGAATGAATATGTAGTTCCCATAACACCCCTGGAAAAAGAGAGAGACAGACGGTCACTTCAGTTCCTATCACAAGGGTCAGTGCCACCACAGTGGGGAAATCTCAATGCTGTGACTGAAAACTCTGCTCAGCTTCAGTCATGTTGTCTTACAATGTGACCATTCTAGTAGATTCTTGGCTGAAATGACTTTGCTTTCCATCTTATGAATCTTTGTGCTTTGCTTGTCCTCATTAATTTGAAATATATTAGTATTCAAGAACATTGCCAAACTAGTGTTAATTTAGGCTCAGTTTTGCTCTGTGCTCCCATGTCCACTACGAACACAATTTAGACTGTCCACTCAATAGGAACAGGAGTAGGCCATTCAACCCCTTGAACCTATTCCACTATTCTATTAGATCACAGCTGACCTGTACCTTAACCTGATGTCCAGCCAGAAGACAGTGGAGACGGTTGGCCCAGCGGTCCATGGGAAGTTTGACCCCAGGTCACAGATGTCAGAACCCAGTGTCCAATCCACCTCATGACTCAATGTTGAGTTTAACAAACAAAGTTGCCTTGGGTGTTAGGATGAGACAAAGCCTTGCAAGCCACTTGATTTTGTGAATGAGCAGTGATGATAAAATTAGTGAGGGCCACTTCCAGCAACACCTAGTTGGCAATGGTTACTGTGACACTGAAGTAAATCAGCTACTCTAACACAAACCTACAACAGCCAGACATGCCAGTGCAGGAACAGGGCTTTTAGAACACTCCATAGTTTCTTTAAACAAAAACTTAGCAATAGACTCTACAAACTGCCTGTGTTACTAGTTAGATAGTGCACACACAGCCCTGACTTTGCAGATGGCTGTGTGGCTCCATCAGAGGCACCAATGTCTATTCGACTAAGAATGTTTCACCAAACTCACTGCATTCACCTGCCAATGCCTAGTTACTAAACCTTCCTCTTTCCCCACCCCGGCTCACAGCACCAGTCCACAAGTTTGGATGGGAGGACAGCATAAATATACCAGACCAACGCTGCTAAAAATATCGTCAAGCCTCAATGAGTCAGGAACGTGCTTCGCCTTCCCCTCTCAAACTGACTCAAACACCGCTGCCCAGTACACAGGAGAAAAGACTGCCCGTCTAAATGAATCTATTGAAAGCCACAAACAGCTCTCTCACTTCCCCTTCCCTACCGACCAAGAAGCAAATATCCAAATTATGTTGGAGATGCATTACTCTCTCTCTTCCCTCACCTCGAAATCACTGACCTCTTTCTTTCTCACTCTCCCCCACCTCTCTGCCTCTCTCAACCTCTTTCTCTCTCTCCCCCACCTCCCTCGCTAACCCCCTCTGCCTCCCCACCTCAGACTCCCCGGTCTCGGCCACCTCCGAGCCATCTCACTCCCTCTACCCCGAAACCTCCCTCCCCCTCTATCCCCCACACACCTCCTCCCCTCTCTCCCCCCACCTGCCCCCCACTCCCCCATCTCTATCTCTCTCTCCCCCTCCCCCATCGCACTCTCTCTCCCCACCCCATCTCTCTCATCTCTCTCCCCCTCCCCATCTCTCTATCTCCCCTCCCCATCGCTCTCTCCCCTCCCCCCATCTCTCTCTCTCTCCTCCCCTCCCCATCTCTCTCTCTCTCTCCCCCTCCCCCTCTCCCCATCTCTCTCACTCTCTCCCCCTCCCCCTCCACCATCTCTCTCACTCTCTCCCCCTCCCCCTCCCCATCTCTCTCACTCTCTCCCCCTCCCCCCTCCCCATCTCTCTCACTCTCTCCCCCTCCCCCTCCCCATCTCTCTCACAGACTCTCCCCCTCCCCATCCCATCTCTATCACTCTCTCTCTCTCTCGCTCTCTCTCCCCCTCCCCATCTCTCTCTCTCTCTCTCTCTCTCCCTCCCCATCTCTCTCTCTCGCCCCCCTCCCCATCTCTCTCTCTCTCTCTCTCCCCCTCCCCATCTCTCTCTCTCTCTCTCCCCCTCCCCCTCCCATCTCTCTCTCTCTCTCTCGCCCCCTCCCCTCCCCATCTCTCTCTCTCTCTCTTGCCCCCCCCCTCCCCATCTCTCTCTCTCTCTCTCTCTCCCCCTCCCCCCCATCTCTCTCTCTCTCTCCCCCTCCCCCTCCCCATCTCTCTCTCTCTCTCCCCCTCCCCATCTCTCTGTCTCTCCCCCTCCCCACATCTCTCTCTCTCCCCCTCCCCTCCCCATCTCTCTCTCTCTCCCCCTCACCCTCCCATTCTCTATCTCTCTCTCCCCTCCCATCTCTCTTCCCCCTCCCCCTCCCCATCTCTCTCTCTCTCTCCCCCTCCCCCTCCCCATCTCTCTCTCTCTCCCCCTCCCCTCCCCATCTCTCTCTCTCCACCCCCCTCCCCATCCCATCTCTCTCTCTCTCCCCCTCCCCATCTCTCTCTCTCTCGACCCCTCCCCCATCTCTCTCTCTCTCCCCCTCCCCATCTCTCTCTCTCTCTTCCCCCTCCCCATCTCTCTCTCTCTCTCCCCCTCCCCATCTCTCTCTCCCTCTCCCCCTCCCCATCTCTCTCCCCCTCCCCCCCTCCCCCTCCCCATCCTCTCACTCTCGACCCCCTCCCCCTCCCTCTCACTCCCTCCCCCTCCCCATCTCTCTCACTCTCTCCCCCTCCCCCATCTCTCTCCCCCTCCCCCATCTCTCTCTCTCTTACCCTCCCCCTCCTCCCCCTCCCCCATCTCTCTCTCCCTCTCTCCCCCTCCCCCATCTCTCTCTCTCTCTTACCCTCCCCTCCCTCTCTCTCTCCCCCTCCCCCCTCTCTCTCTCTCTCTCCCCCAAAAGATCACTCGCTCCCCCCGTCCTCCCCACCCCCTTCTCTCTCTCTCTACCCCTCCCTCACCCCATCTCTCTCCCCCTCCCCCATCTCCCTCTCTCTCTCTCCCCTCACCCATCTCCCTCTCTCTCTCCCCTCCCCCATCTCCCTCTCTCTCTCCCCTCCCCCATCTCCCTCTCTCTCTCCCCTCCCCCATCTCCCACTCTCTCTCCCCTCCCCCATCTCACACTCTCTCTCCCCTCCCCCATCTCCCACTCTCTCCTCCCCTCCCCCATCTCCCACTCTCATCTCCCCTCCCCATCTCCCTCATCTCCCTTTCTCTCCCTCCCCTCCCCCATCTCCATCATCTCCCTCCCCTCCCCCATCTCCATCTCCCTCTCTCTCTCCCCTCCCCATCTCTCTCTCTCTCCCCTCCCCCATCTCCTCTCTCTCTCTCTCCCCCCTCCCCCATCTCCTCATCTCCCTCTCTCTCCCTCCCATCCCCCATCCCCTCCATCATCTCCCTCGCTCTACCTCCCCTCCCCCATCTCCATCATCTCCCTCGCTCTCCCTCCCCTCCCCCATCTCCATCTCCTCTCCCCTCCCCCATCTCTCTCTCTCTCCTCTCCCCTCCCCCATCTCCCTCTCTCTCTCTCTCCCCTCCCCCATCTCCCTCTCTCTCTCTCTCCCTCACCCCATCTCCCTCTCTCTCCCCTCCCCCATCTCCCTCTCTCCTCTCCTCCCCTCACCCCATCTCCCTCATCTCCCTCTCTCTCCCTCCCCTCCCCCATCTCCATCATCTCCCTCGCTCTCTCCTCCCCTCCCTCATCTCCATCTCCCTCTCTCTCTCCTCCAATCTCCCTCTCTCTCTCTCTCTCTCCTCCCAATCTCCCTCTCTCTCTCTCTCCTCCCAATCTCCCTCTCTCTCTCTCTCTCTCCTCCAATCTCCCTCTCTCTCCCCTCCCCATCTCCCTCTCTCTCTCTCTCCCCTCCCCCATCTCCCTCTCTCTCTCCCCTCCCCCCTCCCCCATCTCTCTCTCTCTCCCTCCCCATCTCCCTCTCTCCCTCCCCCATCTCCCTCCTCTCTCCCACCATCGCCCTCTCTCTCTCCCACCCATCTCCCTCTCTCTCTCCCACCCATCTCCCTCTCTCCTCCCACCCATCTCCCTCTCTCTCCCCTCATCTCCTCTCTCTCTCCCCCTCATCTCCCTCTCTCTCACCCCCCCCATCTCCCACTCTCTCACACCCCCCCCATCTCACTCTCTCTCACACCCCCCCCATCTCCCTCTCTCTCACACCCCCCCCCCCATCCCTCTCTCTCACACCCCCCCATCTCCCTCTCTCAACCCCCCCCCATCTCCCTCTCTCTCTCACACCCCCCCCATCTCCCTCTCTCTCTCACCCCCCCCCCCATCTCCCTCTCTCTCTCCACCCCATCTCCCTCTCTCTCTCCACCCCATCTCCTCTCTCTCTCCACCCCATCTCCCTCTCTCTCTCGCCCCCCCATCTCCTCTCTCTCTCTCGCCCCCCCATCTCTCTCCCCCTCCATCTCCCTCTCTCTCTCTCCCCCCCAGCACCCTCTCTCTCTCCCTCCCCATCTCTCTCTCTCTCTCCCTCCCCCATCTCTCTCTCTCTCCCTCCCCCTCCCCCATCTCTCTCTCTCTCTCCCTCCCCCATCTCTCTCTCTCTCTCCCTCCCACCATCTCTCTCTCTCTCTCCCCCCATCTCTCTCTCTCTCTCTCTCCTCCCCCATCTCTCTCTCTCTCTCTCTCCCTCCCCCATCTCTCTCTCTCTCTCCCTCCCCATCTCTCTCTTCTCTCTCTCTCTCTCTCTCCCTCCCCCATCTCTCTCTCCTCCCTCCCCCATCTCTCTCTCTCTCCTCCTCCCCATCTCTCTCTCTCTCTCTCTCTCCCTCCCCCATCTCTCTCTCTCTCCCTCCCCATCTCTCTCTCTCTCTCTCTCTCTCTCCCTCCCCATCTCTCTCTCTCTCCCCCATCTCTCTCTCTCACCTCCCCCATCTCTCTCTCTCTCCCTCCCCATCTCTCTCTCTCTCCTCCCCCATCTCTCTCTCTCTCCCTCCCCCATCTCTCTCTCTCCCCTCCCCTCCCCCATCTCTCTCTCTCCCCTCCCCTCCCCCATCTCCTCTCTCTCCTCTCCCCTCCCCTCTCTCCTCCCCATCTCCCTCTCTCTCTCTCCTCTCCCCCCCCCATCTCTCTCTCTCTCTCCCCTCCTCCCCATCTCTCTCTCTCTCCCCTCCCCCATCTCTCTCTCTCTCTCTCCCCTCCCCCATCTCTCTCTCTCTCTCTACCCTCCCCCATCTCTCTCTCTCTTCCTCCCTCCCCCATCTCTCTCTCTCTCTCCCCTCCCCCATCTCTCTCTCTCTCTCTCACCCTCCCCCATCTCCCTCTCTCTCTCTCTCCCCTCCCCCATCTCTCTCTCCACCTCCCCCATCTCCCTCACTCTCTCTCCCCTCCCCCATCTCCCCCTCTCTCTCTCCCCTCCCCATCTCCCCTCTCTCTCTCCCCTCCCCCATCTCCCCTCTCTCTCCCCTCCCCATCTCCCTCTCTCTCTCTCCCTCCCCCATCTCCCTCTCTCTCTCTCCCCTCCCCCATCTCCCTCTCTCTCTCTCCCTCCCCATCTCCCTCTCTCTCTCCCCTCCCCCATCTCCCTCTCTCTCTCTCCCCTCCCCCATCTCCCTCTCTCTCTCTCTCTCTCTCCCCTCCCCCATCTCCCTCTCTCTCCCTCCCCTCCCCCTCCAACATCTCCCTCTCATCTCCCTCTCTCTCTCTCCCCTCCCCCATCTCCCTCTCTCTCTCTCTCCCCCATCTCTCTCTCTCTCCCTCCCCCATCTCTCTCTCTCTCTCCCTCCCCCATCTCTCTCTCTCTCTCCTGCCCCATCTCTCTCTCTCTCTCCCTCCCCATCTCTCTCTCTCTCTCTCCCTCCACTCTCTCTCTCATCTCCCTCCCCCATCTCCTCTCTCTCTCTCTCCCTCCCCCATCTCTCTCTCTCTCTCCCTCCCCCATCTCTCTCTCTCTCTCCCTCCCCCATCTCTCTCTCTCCTCCCTCCCCCATCTCTCTTCTCTCTCTCTCTCCTCCCCCATCTCTCTCTCTCTCTCCTCCTCCCCATCTCTCTCTCTCTCTCCCTCCCTCCCCATCTCTCTCTCTCTCTCTCCTCTCCCTCCCCATCTCTCTCTCTCTCCCTCCCCATCTCTCTCTCTCTCTCTCTCTCCTCCCCCATCTCTCTCTCTCTCTCTCCCTCCCCCATCTCTCTCTCTCTCCCTCCCCCATCTCTCTCTCTCTCCCTCCCCATCTCTCTCTCTCTCCCTCCCCCATCTCTCTCTCTCTCCCTCCCCTCCCCATCTCTCTCTCTCTCCCCTCCCTCCCCATCTCTCTCTCCCTCTCCCTCCCCCATCTCCCTTCTCTCCTCTCCCCCCCCATCTCCTCTCTCTCCTCTCCCTCCCCATCTCCTCTCCTCTCTCCTCTCCCCTCCCCCATCTCTCTCTCTCCTCTCCCTCCCCCATCTCTCTCTCTCTCTCTCCCCTCCCCCATCTCTCTCTCTCTCTCTCCCCTCCCCATCTCTCTCTCTCTCTCCCTCCCCATCTCTCTCTCTCTCTCTCCCCTCCCCCATCTCCTCTCTCTCTCTCCCCTCCCCCATCTCTCTCTCCCCTCCCCATCTCCTCACTCTCTCTCCCCTCCCCCATCTCCCCCTCTCTCTCTCCCTCCCCCATCTCCCTCTCTCTCTCCCCTCCCCCATCTCCCTCTCTCTCTCCCTCCCCCATCTCCTCTCTCTCTCTCCCGTCCCCCATCTCCCTCTCTCTCTCTCCCCTCCCCCATCTCCCTCTCTCTCTCTCCCCTCCCCATCTCCCTCTCTCTCTCTCCCCTCCCCCATCTCCCTCTCTCTCTCTCCCCTCCCCCATCTCTCTCTCTCTCTCTCCCCTCCCCCATCTCCCTCTCTCTCTCTCCCCTCCCCCATCTCCTCTCTCTCTCCCCTCCCCCATCTCGCTCTCTCTCTCTCTCCCCTCCCCCATCTCCCTGCTCTCTCTCTCTCTCTCCCCTCCCCCATCTCCCTCTCTCTCCTCCCGTCCCCCATCTCCAACATCTCCCTCTCTCTCTCCTCTCTCCCCTCCCCCATCTCCCTCTCTCTCTCTCTCTCCTCCCAATCTCCCTCTCTCTCTCTCTCATCCCAATCTCCCTCTCTCTCTCTCTCTCCTCCCAATCTCCCTCTCTCTCTCTCTCTCCTCCCAATCTCCCTCTCTCTCTCTCCTCCCAATCTCCCTCTCTCTCCTCCCAATCTCCCTCTCTCTCTCTCTCCTCCCAATCTCCCTCTCTCTCTCTCTCTCCTCCAATCTCCCTCTCTCTCTCTCTCTCCTCCCAATCTCCCTCTCTCTCTCTCTCTCCTCCCAATCTCCCTCTCTCTCTCTCTCTCCTCCCAATCTCCTCTCTCTCTCTCTCTCCTCCCAATCTCCCTCTCTCTCTCTCTCTCCTCCCAATCTCCCTCTCTCTCTCTCTCTCCTCCCAATCTCCCTCTCTCTCCTCCCAATCTCCCTCTCTCTCCTCCCAATCTCCCTCTCTCTCTCCTCCA